>NC_085139.1:231720508-231776929 GCF_024139115.2 Armigeres subalbatus | reverse complement strand
CTATTGCTACATTTTGAGGCTAATTGAATTTTATTGTGAGACATGTTTCTGTTATTTAGGAATAAAATCAAGTATTGAGAAAAATGACCAAAATATTAACGAAGAAAACTCCAACACCGAGAAAGTTATCAGTCTGACTAACTGTTATTGGAAATGGTTCCTGATTCACCTATTTCAGAATGCAATTGATTTAAATGCCATTTAATTACAACACAAATCATACATACCAACAACCCACAACAACAGGACGTGGCACCATTTCGGTTTAATTAAATCTACATCATCCTCATGTCTTCTGGTGCCCATGCCATCCCTTCGATTTTACGCTCAACCAAACAGTCGTCGTCAGAGCCAATCATGTTCGGTTCTAAATGCTATTACGATGTCTGTTCTCTGCTCACATCAAACCGCGCTTTGCACACCGTAAATCGTCTCACTTTTACCTCGGCCAAGGCTTAAATAGTGCTCTTACACTCTAAGCTGCGATGCTGGAGTTCATCGAAATGGAAGCTCGTAACGACTGGCGGTAGAGCAAAATTAGCACATTTGAAGAACACAAAGGAACCGAGAGGCATGCACCGCCGGCTAATCCTAACAGAACAAAATTTCGGTGCTGACTGGGACAGATTGTCTGTCACATGGGGCAACGAATCACCTTTGCAACGCCAGAAGGGGGGTACCCCTGAAAGCGCCTTCTCGTAATTTATTTAACGAGTCGCACAAATACGTTAACCACTTTTAATAGCGAACGTTTTTATTTCTGACTGTCTTGCCAACCGACTGACCGCCCACCTCCGGCAATCATCTACTTGGTGCAGTGGCAGCAGAGGAATCGAATGGATGGTGTAAAAAAACAGCCTCTTATAAATCGCAGGAGATGTGACTTAAATGTTAGAATGTGATTAAAATCGCATTAAAATGAGTCGATGCTCATTCACGGTGCCCTGAGTGTGCCCTAGGCTGTTTGCTTGATTTGTGCATTTTTGTTCCAATAAAAAAAAACTGTACTAAAGGCAACAAGCTACTGATCAATACAGTAGGTTTGTAAACCAAACATGCATTCAAACTGCAAGCGTGAGATGAATTTCCATGTTATTTAAAATACGATTAGGTTCAACCTGGATTACATTATTTAATACATTGAGGCGAGGGGTTGAAGGCATAACTTTGTTTACATCAAATCAATATGAAAGCAAATTTGTAAATACTATTACAGTACAGGCTTTGGAGAGATGGAGCCTTTTTACATTTGTTCTGTCCATAAGAAAACTCAAGCGATTATGTCAGACAATCTTCCTAAAACGATAATCTACAGAAAACTGTTTTGTTAATGTTTAGTGGAAGAGTTACACGTAAAGTATTAATTGATTTTGAGCTTTCTGGCATATTTAGTTCAATTATCAATCAATTATTTTTTCAAACTTATATTTTGCCTAGGAAATGTGGTGTTACGTGTAAAGGCTAATAAGGACTGTATCGAGAATAAGTTATCCACATTATTTTATTCGAATAAAAATCGGATGGATTTTGAAAATTTATTAAAATTTGTCTAGCAATTTATGTTAATTCTGTTTGTTAAGTTTTTATGAAAATACTGAATAAATATCGCAATTATTCCAACATTTATTCAAGCATTTTTCTTCCTGATCACAAATCGGCATTCTGGTTCCGAATTCCGAATTCTGGTCACTTGATTTCGATTTTCTTCCTTTTCTGACAGGTAGGCAAACGTGTAGTATTCCCAAGCTTGTTAAATCTATGAATTTTTACCTTTGGGGTGGGTAGCGAAACGCTTGGTCAAAATATCCATCGATGCCCTTCTTACGGAGCCATGTGTCCAAAAACTCGAATCTCAATATCACTTTCAATTTGCGATACATCGGAAAGAACAGATTTTCAACAAACAAACAAATTCTGATTTGAAACTTAACATACGAATACATCGAATGCAGGGTAAAACAAACCAATACCTTCATGAGCTTCTGAGTAGTAACACTTTGAAAGTGGATAACTTATTTTCAAAACAGCTTATGAACTTCAAAGGAACTGGGCAAAAATATAATACGAGATATGGTCCAGGAATGATTTCGCTACTGACATTCTTTGAGCAGTACGAAGCAAGTAAGTAAAGTAAATTTCAATCAATTCTCTAGCTATAAATCTCGGGTTTTCGGCGTTTTACTGGTGATATACTAGAAGCAACACAATGATGTGGGTAGTGCATGCCCGTTTTGTATGACAGTATTACCTACCTGGATACCTGGTTAGGAACAACGTCGATACACCTACGCCCGGCGTATTGTAAAGCTCCATAATCGTCGGTCTAGGGCGATGTTGCTCCAGTTTCCTCAAAGGTTTAGAGTCCCGTGGCTCCGATACCACCGCGCGCACTCAGCGTGTTCATGGCCTTTCATCGAAGTCGCCGGCCCCTATCTGGTTCTCTGTTGAATATTGTTTTCGCTATTCTTTCTTCGTACTAAGTGACCAGCCCACATTCGTACTAAGTGACCAGCCCACTGAAGTCTGCCGTATTTTATCCGATTCATAATATTTTCTTCTTTGTATACTTGATACAGCTCATGATTCATGTGTCTGCGCCACACACCATTTTCTAGTTTCTCTCCGAGTATTGTACGCAGCACTTTTCGCTCGAAAACCCCGATTAATGTTCATGCTCCATGTCCATAAAGGGCCACTGGTAGAATCAGAGTTTTGTATAAAGCAAATTTCGTTTTCGTCTGCATGTTGCGGGACCTAAGCTGGTTACGTAGGCCCTATTCGCAGCAGCAATACGTCTTTTCACTTCACGGGAAACGTCATTGTCACATGCCACAAGCGTTCCAAGGTAAACAAATTCTTCAACAACTTCAAACACAGCCCCATCAAGCACTTCCTCTGCACCAACACCAACAGGTCTTCCCCTATCTCTACCTGCCACCATGTACTTTGTCTTGGTAGAATTAATAGTTAAGCCTATCCTCGCCGTCTCCCTCTTCAGTGGGGCAAAAGCCTCCACTACTGCTCTGCGATCGATTCTAATAAGGTCGATGTCGTCCGCAAAGCCCAGGAGCATATGCGACTGTGTGATGATTGTGCAGTCCTCTGCACGCCAGATCTCCTAATAGCACCTTCGAGTGCAATGTTGAACAATAAATTCAAAAGTGCATCACCCTGCTTCAATCCGTCTAAGCTCACAAACGAGGTTGAAACTTCGACTGCAATCAGAATACTTGATTTCGAGCCATCCAGCGTTGCACGTATCGGTCTAATCAGCTTCGCCGGAAAACCATGTTCGGACATTATCTGCCACAGCTCAATTTTCTTCACTGAATCGTACGCTGCTTTTAAATCAATGAACAGATGGTGAGTCTGCAAGCTCTACTCATACACCATTCTTATTGGGGGCGTTCCAACAACACAGCTGGAGAAACTCTTGTATGCTGGCGTCCCATCACATTTTTTGGACATTTCAATTTTGTGATTCGGTTGGGGACATCCTCGAAAACTCAGCTAAAAATAAAGAAGAAAGAATGAAATCCACCTAAATTTGAAGAAAAGGAATAGCCAGGAGGAACAAAACAAATTCAGATCTATCCAGCTAGCAGTGATGATGCCTTTCCCGTGTATTAGGGAGGATTTTGAAAACAATCACTTAAGAAAGGTCTAAAATTACACTTTAAATAAATAGATTTAATTTTTTCTGCATTCATTTATATGCATAACAGCAAACAAAATGTGATTAATCACCCTAGCGGTTCCTGTCTCGGTCATTATAAAAAATGTACAATTTGACCATACATTCTGATCCCATAGTCCGATCTGATCAATTTTTGATAGAAAACAATAGGACAAGACTCCCCGTCGAATGCGGCGTGTTTCAAGGAAATCAGTGAACGCTTAGTTCCAAAAAAGTGTGTACGCAAAAGCTAGTCATGCTTTTAAAAATTAAAATTTTAATTTAAATATATTATTTAAACTCCTTATTTCTATCAATTCAGTCAAAATAATTATAAAAACTGTATTTAAACGTCATTAAAATAAGTTCAAGGACAACTACAGCAATATTGATTGATTTGTAAACAAAATGAGAGTGCCGATAACCGAATTTCGCAGCCTTTTTGAAATGTGAAGAAAACAAAACAATTTTTATCGCAATTCGTATTGATCCTTAAAATAGATTAAATTCACTGCATAAATACGCATTAGAACTCAGTTTTTTTTTATCAAATCACTTTAATTTTTGACACGTTGAAAAAACTCAATTAATCGTGTTGTTTTTCATGTCAATTTTTTTTTTCTTAGTTCAAAGTAGAGGTGTCTATTTGGTTTGATATTGAACACAAAACATTATGTTACTATAGCAAATTAATGACGGTTGTCAGGATGGCAGCATCAGTTATCTGCCGAAAGATACGAAGGAGTGCCCACAACTGAACCTTTTCCCCTAGTAACTTATATTAACAACGGTATCAACATTTAGAGTTGCTTCCATGAACATCTCCAATAACGTGCTGACAGTGGAACTTCAAGCCCAAACCAAATATAAATAACATGCACAAGCCCTGCGAAAATAAAATCTAGGTAAGTTAATCTTTTTCATCGTTTGTCGATTGGATTTGACAATAAAAATTGAAAAGACCTTCGACAACAGCCCACAATCGATGCTTCCTTCACGTGCAGAGCCCTGCCCGAAACAATGCCACCCATTGTACGCCGGTGGGCCAATTTTGGGTTTGTTTATGCTGTTGTTCAATTTTCACCTTTGTCGTTGGGTTCGATCGCATCCTAACGTACAATTCTGCATTCATTCAGTTTGCCACAAATAGAGAGATCTCCCGAAGGCGATATAGCCACAACAGGACCTCACATGGGCTGGCTGGGTTTTGTTTTGACACATTTCATAGAAAAATGATGATTGAGCATAGGCATGGTAGGACGGGCAAACGGGCGGAGGACAATCAATCCGCAATCAGCGAATGGGACAATTCGAATCACCACCACAACCTCCCGCTGGGTTTTGGTGAGCTTGTAGGTATGATGAGGGATGCATGCCTGCACTTTTCAAATTCCAGATGACTTCAGCTATGAATTTTCTGATCCACGGTATAACGCACCCGAGGATGATAGACAACATACGTAGGAAATCTGAGGCCCGACTAAAAAGTATACGCCGTTTGGAACAAAATAGAATCTATAAAAAGCCATCCCAATGCTAGAAAATTTGAGAACACGAAAGCGAATTTCCACAATGTTATGCGATACTTGCTTGGCTGCCCGATAGTAAGTGCGTCATGTGAAAGAAACAGCAATTCAAACGGAATATCCTTCCAACCGAAAGTGGGACAGGATCCATTTCTCAATAGTTCACACTTGAGAGCGTTCTTAAGACACGCGCTTATAATGCCGCTGCTGGTAAGTCGCTTCAGACAGCCAGCAAGCGTATGGAAAGAAAGCGAAACAGCCCGCGCTCATTGAGTGGAAACACGTGTTCTCACAAGATTCCTTATGGCTTGCCGTTCGTCTCTCCGATCAAATGTTTCTTAAAACCTACATCCTTCGTTCGCGTTTATTTTGTCTCGCTGCCTGAAGCGTAAGAAGACGATGACGACGACGAGACACGCGGACCAACTGTGTGAGCGCGCGGTGGGACTTCGCCATAAATTTGTACAATATCCGGACTAAAGCGCGGAGTTATCATTCACCATAGCAACAGTTTAAAAAAAGCTAACATACATGAAACATCGGCATTTCCGAATTGAACGGTTGAGTTAGAAGCCAATGTTCCAGTTGATTCGTCTGTTTGTCTGTGTCTGAATGCGTACTTACAAGGCGAAATTATTTCTTATCAGTAGTTTTTTATTTTTCATTGGAAATGCATGTACATTGTACATACTTGTGACATTTTATTCGGCTATCTTAATGACGTTTCCTGATCAATAAGTATACATATATTAACATTCATGAAGCCATAAGCGTTAGCCGTAATTTTGCATACCAATTGAGTATCATTCTGAACGACCGGCAACAGTGCCATCGTTATCAATCCCAAATATTTGCAAGATTCTTTCTTCCTACTTGGAGAAGCTTCAGCCACTTCTTATCTTGGCAATCGCATCTCCATAGAATAGACGTCACATATAAAGTTTACATAACCGAAGAATTTTGCACAATCAAGATCATTGAAATTGACGTAACTGTTGGATTGGAATGGAATGCAGATACAGCGACAAACTTTATCGCAACAAAGTCACGTAAAATTTGAATCGAAATAATTCAGCACACCTGGGTTAAGACATGCTTCCTGGAAAGGTATAGCGCTTTTTATTGGATGCATCGTTAATCTTGTGTAGATCCTGTCGTTTACCCTAATGATATGTCAATAAATGAATCACATGCAGTGGCTGGTTTCCTACCCGCCGTTGTCAGCATCCAGGCGCTAACGTATATGCCCAAATAGCCAGCATGAGTTAACCACCAGAAATTTGTATACCGAAAGGCATCTAAGGTGGGATGTCTCAAAAGCAGGAATTTTTCACGAGAAACTATTTGGTACCAGTTGTGTAAATGTCATTTTGATGAAAGCTACATACGGTCGAAAATGTCGTTCGGCCGAACTGTTTGGCTGAAAATCCGTTGACCGAATGGCTATTACGCCCTTTTCAAATGTGTCTAGAACTGGCCGAAATGGTCGTTTGACAGGAAGAATCATTTGACCGAAATGGACATCCGGCAAAAAGTGTCGGAGTGTTTTGAGAAAGGTCATTTTCGTGCCAAATGGCTCTTTCAGCAGAACACCCATTTCTACCAAACGGCATTTTCAGCTAAATGATTTATTTGGCAAGACCACATTTTCGGTCAAACAATCATTTCTGCCAAACGACAGTTTCAGCTTACTAGGGCAAACAACAATAAATTACAAGTTCGGCTGTATGTCGCTTTTGGCCAAATTATATTTTTAATCAAACCATTTTGGACAAACGCTCAGTTCAATTCCCAATAGAATTCGGCTTACCATGTTATTCGGCCAAGAGGCATTCGAACAAATTGGTTTTCGTCGAATTACTTTCGACCAAACGATGGGAAGAGCTATTTCTAGATTGATTTTTGAATAGGTCGGATGTGCAATTTTGAACAATCAGAGAAAATGGAGAACGAAGTTTTCAAAGATAAAATTAAATGTTATTTTATTAATATGTACCAATTTTGTACAATTTAGACACCTAAAATTTTAATTTTAATCATTTCTATGAATCATTGTGAAAGAATCGTGATTTTTTCACTAGAAACACATTTTCTCCACAAAAAAAAAATTCGCGTCGTTTTGAAAGTGTGTGCTATTCATTCGACCTAAACGATGCGACCTTATGCAAAGCACCATGTTACTTTCGACTGGACTGTTCCGTCGGTTTTTCATTTGTCATGTACATTCGTCAAAGCACTTCGGACCTGTTGACAGATGTCATTGCTTTTACGACAGGACATACGACCTATCAAATCCATCAAATCAAGTACCGCGACATGAGCGTTATCTATAACGAAATTCTGTGTAGAAAATGTAAATACCCAGAAACTTAGCACGTGCGAGTGCACCCCAGACACCCAACAGCAACGAAATCATATATCGATTCCTATAGCAATCGAGCTGCATGCGTGAAATTCGGAAACTGCATATTATGGAAGGAAAATGTTGAGGTAAGTTTCAGTCATTCTCAGTCGAAAACATAGGAAGTTTGATTTTCTTCGTGATCCGCATGTGCAACTCAATTCTGGGTTGGTTTTCTTATGAAAATGAAAATAAAAACCTATTAGCTAAAAATTGTGAACTTAAACTGAACAATTTCCTTATGTACTAACATAAATTCTCATAATCGTTTACAGAATTTACAACATGCGACAGTATCCACCCCGTTATCACCGGCACCGGGTATTAGACCTACACAGCAAATAAATTTGACTTTTACTGGTAATGTAATCAATAAAACTAATGTGAATACAGATCATGTAATCGTTTTTTCAATGTAATTATTACAATTGCGTTGAAAATCATGCACATAAACGGAGCATGAATCAAACCGTATAGATACATCACCTTACCATTATAACTACACTCTATTAAAAACAATAATTTATCCACCCTGGAAATTAATTTATAAACCATTAAGTTTACACGAAATTATGTGAACCGAAACAAAAGGTGGCCACGCTTGCGACGATCTCGGTAGAATGTAAACAAACCAACAGTTCCATCAAGGCAGCTGCAAATGCAGCGGGAAACCATCGTTTTTGACCACCGTCATACTAAAGCGAAAGATTTTCCATTGCGACTACAAAGCAGCATCGCATGATGCTGCATTTTCATTGGTGTACTTTATCAGGCGTTTTCTTAAATCGATGGAAAACTTCAATTTCTTGCACTTCATCCATCAGATATTTTCCCTTGACGATGCGCTTACTCAGATCATGTAAATTTGCATTACCTAGCCAGAACCCGATCACGACGGGTTTCGGTACTGTATGTTAGAATCGCCATAACTCAGAACATGTTACTCTTTGAGCAACATTGGTTTCAAGAAGTGAAAAACGGTAGAGTGGTATCAGAACGGACTATCATTCTGCGGGCCTGAGTTCGATTCTCATGTTGACCTTTTTTATTTATACAGCATAAAATAGAATATGTAAATTTAAAACAACACATAAATTGGAAATGATAAGTGATGTAAAAATAAAATGAAATGTAAATTGCTCCAATTATGTGCATGCTATTTAATGTAAATGTACATGATTCGTTCGAACTGTGTACTGTTCAACGGAGGGCCTATCAGATTGTCTCGTCAACTAATTCCAAACCGACTATAGTACGACGCATGATTTTATATTGGCATTTCATATTCGTATATGGCATTTCATAATTCATAAAATAAATTCATAATTCAATAAGCCGATACAAGTTTACAGAAAAACTTTAGTCCTTCCGTGGTTTAGTGGTAAAAGGCCTTGCACAATGAAATTTTTCGGTAGAACTTGTCAGAAACCTCTCCCATTTCATTCATCTAGCAGAAGGACCAATTTCTAGCATAATTTGCTCAAAAATGCTTACGAGTGCTTCGATATTTTATCTAGAAGGAATATTCCATAAAGTACGAATTCAAACTCATCCGCTTAGTAGTTGCGCATAGTATCATACTGAATCTGAATACATTAACGAATTCGATAAATATATTCAAAAACGTGATATTTGCTTGGATATTTGATACCAACGCTGCCGGGCTTGATGAAATACCAATCTCTTTCATTAAACTCCTATGCCCTTTCGTCTTACCTGCTCTCTGTCATATTTTCAACTCGATCATTGAAACGAATACCTTCCCGTATTATCGTATATGATACATTCAATACAACATTTGTCAACAATTAACTGATAAAGTTTGATATGCAGTGCGATTTAGATTTTTAATGGACGCAAATGCGACTTTATTTGCTGTTTGTTATTCGATATGTGGTTTACTGGGCCATCAAACTGGAGGAAAAAGTCGTTTAAAACACCAATTCTGAAACTTCCCAATCTCACACAACCCTAAAACTTCAGACCGATAAGCGTGTTACCGGCATTGTCGAAGATACTTCCTTTTTCTTTAAAAATAAGCAAATATGTTTTCTCACCTGTAATGATCTTAAATAATTTCAATAATAGGTTATAAAATCATTTTTAATCCATAGTGTTGAGATGTCACCTTATGCCCAGAAAATGAGACAGATTTAGACAAATAGTAGCAGCAGAAGGAACGTCGACAGACCTTTGGGGACAAAACTATGTCATGGTGCCAAATACGGGATTGTGACGACAAATGCCCGGATCGTACATTCCATAGGCGACTTTCATATGACATACCTGGTAAAATTGCACCTTTGAGGCCAACTTACTTTTGTCAAACCACGCATTATTGCATATGATGGGAAATCATCGAAACTCAATTGATTTAGGCTTGATTCATCCCTCGGTCAAGTTCTCAGTAATTCTTAACCGAGCATCTACTCTACGTTTGATGTTATAAGCTGAAGCCTTTCAACCGAAATCCCTGAACATGGTCGACTCACCGCTCAAAACAATGTTATTATACAAGGCCGCCGCATATCGATCGGGCAGTTCTGATGAATCGTGTCGACAATCTCCGACAGTGGTGTCGTGTAGTCCGGGTTGGACAACTCTGGATGGAAGAATATTTCTGGTCCAAGGAATCGTTCGTACCCGACGTCGACCCCGAATGGCTGCTTTGCGATGTTCAGACAGATGAATCCAAACCATTCCTTGGTCAGCTTGGCCGTCTCGATGCTCTGTTCCAGGGATATTCCAACCTCATGCTCATAAAGGAAGCTCTGAACAGAAGAAGTGATGTTCCGACCAGCGTTTGAAATGTCCTAGGTGGACTATCCCATGACGTAGCCCTCGGCCACAGGAATCACGTGCGTCACACTGTCGCCACAATTCCCGTCAGCGTTCTTTCCTCTGCCGGACGAGACACCCAACTAGCTGCCAGCGCCAGAACTGCCTGCACTGCGATATACAGACCCCGGTACGCGGTGAAGGTCTCGCACATAATCTCCGCGGTGTATTCTCTGTTCTCCGGTATGTTTAGAGGAAACTCTGTCAACAAAAACTGATGTCTTCTATAGTTCGGCACTGCTTCAGGAAGCGTTCCGTCGTCACAATCTTCGACCAATCTGTGGCGTACTGGATACTTAACCGAATACCATGATTATATTAATACTTTTAATTGAAAAAAACATCAAAATAATTTAAAAAACAAAATTCCCAACCTGTCAACGAAGGGTCGTATGTGATGTTTATTTGCATTTGACATTTTCGGTACATGCGACCTTTTTTGACAAAAGGTCGTATACACGGAATTTTTAATTTCGGCATTTTTTGTCGAAAAGGCTTTTTTTGACAATAGGTCGAATGATCGATTTTCGTTCTATAGGAGGGTTCATCAGTTACGTCGAAACGTTTCGAAATAATATTTTATTAAAATATTAAAATATCGGCACATTTTTTTTTTTCACGAAAGGAACTGTACATTCTCTATCTTTTAACGTAATAAGCTCGAAATATCCAAATTTGTTACATACGACCTATTCAAAATTCAGTCTAGATTTGGCCGAAAGGTGTTTGGTCGAATAAACTATTAGACCAAAACCCATCTGGCCAAAAATGTTATTTAGCCGAAATGGTCATACGATCAGAAAAGTCGTTTGGCCAAATAGGTCATTTAACATATCAAAGCTATACATTGCCCAACTAAGCAACTACTCTCTACAATCTACTGTATATTGCCACAAATTGGTGCTAGGGATTAATACCATTTCCTATACAGTAGCAGTTGTATACCTGGCCAAGTCCTTCCAATTACGGATCAACATCTACTAGTGAAGATGCAGGGAATCCATACCACCTTCACGGATGTTTCGAATAGTAAAAATGTGTTAGTGGGTAAAGTGAATAATAGGAAGCTCTATTCGACAATATAGAGCGATTGTCAATAATATTATATGATGAAAAATTTATTAAAAATATTCATTAATTTTCTTACAAACCGTCCAAAGCAGAACAAAGTAACCCGGATCTTGCAAATGTTTCGCAACATATACCGTTTTGACTCAAATCCCGAACATGACTCATATACCGAACAACGGCGTTTTAGCACCCTAAAACTAAGACTCTCATTGGTTGTCCGCAATGAGGATCAAGATTACAAACGTTTAAAAGCGAGTGTTTGGAATATGAGTCATGTTTGGAATTTGAGTCAAAACGGTACAAAATACGTTTTATCGCATTCTTTTTCACCGAACGCTAAAAATAGAACCACAAACTCGGATTTCGATAATGTTCTACGTCCTACCTAAAACATGTCCAATCGCGCATCAATTAATTTACTCATTGAATCGCGAACTGTTTGCTTACTTGAGAGAAACACGATAAAACAGGCACTGATTGATTTTCATTTCGTCCGTACAAAACAACAAAATCGGACCGTTCAAACTATCTGCTTATTGTCAGATTCTGTAGATGTAATACAGCCGCGCAAATCTGTGTCGAAAGATACAATGCTATTTACCCATAAGAATCAAGTAAACGGGATGCAGAAAGCGCAGCCGTACCTTTCCTGAATGGTACGCCGCGTGCAATTTTGAGAAAATCATACAATACTAAGCAGAAACACGACAAAACAGGCACTGACTGATTTTCATTTAGACCGCACAACCTGTTAGAAACAATGGCTTTTCCGACCGATTGTCGCTTTGACCAAACTAAATTTTTGATCACACCGTTTTTCATGTAATCGAGCATGTAATAACCGTTTCGCCCGAAATATCTTACAGTTTTCCGCACATATTCCGCAATATTTTCTATGTATATTTTGAAAAATATCCAACAGAAATTCCGAAAAACTTTCCGTGGATATTCTGAAAATTTTCCTATAGAAATTTGGATCGATTTCTTGCAAAAATTCTGAAGAATTTCTCACGAATAATTTTCCTTGTGAATTCCAAAGAGATTCCAAATAATTCTCGAAATTTCAAAGTAGTTCCCGTGAATAATTCCGGTTAATGTCTTGAAAATATACAAAGAAAAACCAGATTAATCCACCTAACGGTGATGGAGCCTGTCTCGTGTAAAAATAGTATTTTGGCCATAATTTTTTAGCAAGATGGGACAAGATTCTGTGTCGAATGGAGCTTGTTGTGGGCAAATCAGCTAAGAATAAGTGCCTGAAAAATGAGTGGAAATTTTTCTTGAAAGAAAATGTATTTTGGCCATAACTTTGAATCCCATAGTCCGATTCGGCCAATTTTTATTTTTTCGGTTAAGGATAAGTGCGTGAAAAATGAGTGAGATTAGTTTGCGCACACACATACACACATACACACACAGACATCACTCCATCATAATTTAGAGGTGGGAGCTCGGGACTTGTTCCCGAGCGCCAATGAAAAACCACCAATCGGCGTTTCTCTCGGGAGATGACCGGGCCCTGGTACCAGTTCACTGGTTCCCAGCCAGCCCAAGCGGAATCTGCCTAGGGGACGTGGCGGAGGTTTGACAGTGGGCTCTGTTGAATCTCTACAAAAAAAACTACAAGTCTATAAGCAGCTCTGTACAAGTGACCCGTGCCGCTTCCAAAGCACTTCAGCCCATCAACAGGAGAGCCAACCGGCACATTAGGATCGATACCAGTAAGGTCCTAATTACGATATACTGGTTACAGCTTACGATAACGGACAGAATCTGGATAGCGGATTGGAAACGACGATTTTGGCCTGACGGTCGTGCTGTTCTACTTCCTGGGTAAGGAAAGGTGACACCGGCTTGAAATGGCGAGTGGGCCAACAGTACGGCCGCCTCCGTCCCGGTAAAAAACTAGCAGTTCTCCGAATACGTTCAATACTCGTCCACCAAGTTCTTGGTGAGTACTAGGCTCGGTTGAGATTTTCCGGATTGCGCGATCGGCTCTGAACACAGCCATATGAGTGCGTCCGTGTCAACCCTCGCATGGACCTCACTGCTTGCAAAGACAATCCATGGATCATTAGCGACTACGTACGATGGGTGGAGATAATGGTTTGGATAACGGTTTGGGGGGACCCTATAGAATGAGTAATTCAACAAATCACACAGAAGCAGGAGCGGCGAATCCGTTCGCCAGTAGTGGGTTGGTGAGATCACCGCCACCAGTAGCAGTGCTACAACAGCAGCAGAAGCAGGAGCAACAGGAGCAGCAGGAGCAACGGCCAGGGCAGAGCGAGTTAAATAAGCCTCCACAAAAGCCGAAAATAGTGACAGCAAAGAGATTGGTGGAGGACCTCCACAATTTCGTGGATGGGAGGAACAACGTCCATAAGGAGATTAAGGACATGGTTCTCAAGATCCGAAAGGCGCTGATATCGGCAGTGAATGAATTCGATACAGCAGTGCTGAGGGTCGATGCAGCGGAGCGCGCATTAGCGCTGACTAAGGCTCCTGCTGCCTTAGCTCCGCCGGAACAGGAACATATCGGCACAACTGCTCCGTTATATCCTAAGAAGCAGAGGAAAGAAAATTTGGATGAGGTGGAGAGTACATCAGTCTCCATGACTCCCAAAAGGGCCAGAACTTCGCCGGGAGACGAGAGACCAGGTGGTCTGAAGAGCAAACGCGGGAGGACGCTGCCGCCGTCATAGTGACAGACGCTACTTCACAGGGAGCAGGATGGAGTACTATAGTTGGCCAGAAGTAGAAAAGAAATAGACAGCAGAAACGGAAACAGGCAAGAAAAATGGAGCAGAACAAGAAAGAAAAGCCTCCGCCTCGTCAGAAGCCACCAAAGTGGAAAGCCGTACTCGTCAAGGCGAACAACGTAAGGACGTATGCAGCGCTCGCAAGAAGATTAGAGAAGATCCGGAGCTGAGGGACTTGGGCGAAAATGTAGTAAGGACCAATCGCACACAAACCGGAGAGATGCTCTTCGAGTTAAAGAAGGACCCTGCGGTTGATTGCTCGATTATGCAGGAGCGCATTGCAAAATCGCTGGGCGCAGAGGCGGAAGTTAAATCCCTGACCCCAGAGATGGTGATTATGTGCAGGGATCTAGACGAGATCACGTCCAGGGTTGCCACATATACAGATTATTCTGTATTTTACAGATTTTTTAGATAGAGTGGTGACAAAGAATCTGTATATACAGATATACAGATTTTTAGCAATATTACAGATTTTACAGATTTTTTAAAGAGTTCAGTACTGAAAATAATTATAAATGACTTTTTGCTATTAGTAAATACATATTCTACTCCAATCTGATCTCATTATTTTCATGTAAACTAACATGTTGACAATGGCAGGTTTTATTCTTCAATAACTGTTTATGCAGATTAACGATTCTGTAACATGACCAAATTCAGACTGTATTTGAACACATATGGTCTCAGAGAAAGCTCTAGCAGAAGAATTAAATCTAGTTATATCGAGAAATAATTATTTAGTATTTGTATATATGGCTACAATAGTTAAAAACGGACTCTTGCCAGCTTTCATTAAAAAAATGTCGAATCCCAATCCTAGAAAAAGCAAACATTGTTGATTGTATTTCTCTATTACCGATATGTCGAAATATTTTTCAAAAATGCAGAATATTGACCATTTTTGTTGAAATGATCAGCTACATCTTTTTTTTTTAAGGCTAATATTGCTTAAGAAAATATTTTGGTTGAGCTTTACTGGATACAGATTCACAATACAGATTTTTTGACTTGAAATACAGATATAAAGATTTCCTGAAGAAAAAATACAGATTTAAATGTGGCAACCCTGATCACGTCGGTAGAAGAGCTCAAGGATGCTCTGAAGTCACAGTGCAACCTATTATTTTTATTTATTCAGACTAAGGCCGAAGTGGCCTGTGCGGTATGTAAGAGTCTTCTCCATTCGGCTCGGTCCATGGCAACACGTCGCCAGCCACGCTGTCTACGGAGGGTCCGCAAGTCATCTTCCACCTGATCGATCCACCTTGCCCGCTGCGCACCTCGCCTTCATGTGCCCGTCGGATCGTTGTCGAGAACCATTTTCACCGGGTTATTGTCCGACATTCTGGCTACGTGCCCGGCCCACCGCAGTCGTCCGATTTTCGCGGTGTGAACGATGGATGGTTCTCCCAACAGCTGATGCAACTCGTGGTTCATTCGCCTCCTCCATGTACCGTCCGCCATCTGCACCCCACCATAGATGGTACGCAGCACTTTCCTTTCGAAAACTCCGAGTGCGCGTTGGTCCTCCACGAGCATCGTCCAGGTCTCGTGTCCGTAGAGGACTACCGGTCTAATGAGCGTTTTGTAGATGGTCAGTTTGGTACGGCGGCGAACTCTATTCGATCGAAGCGTCTTGCGGAGTCCAAAGTATGCACGATTTCCAGCCACTATACGCCTCGAATTTCTCTGCTGTACACACACACAGTGCAACCTAGGCGAGGTTCAAATGGCAATCCGAATAAGGAAAACATTCGTAGGAACACAAACAGCGATAATTCATCTGCCAGTAACCGCTGCTAACAAGGCTCTAGCGTTAGGCAAACTGACTGTTGGATGGTCTAAATGCCCATTGAAAGCTGCCCCGCCAGTGAATAAACAAGCGGAGAGATGCTTCAAATGTTTGGGTTCCGGACACCGGGCAGGGGCTTGTAAAGGTCCGGACAGAACCAACATGTGTTGGAAATGCGGGGAAATAGGTCATTTTGCGAAAGACTGCACGCAAAGACCCAAGTGCATGCTTTGCACTTCAGAGGATGGAAATGACCATCAGACGGGTGGCTACAAATGCCCTGCCTACAAGAGGGCGATCGCAGGTCAACAGTAGTGGAGATAATCCAAATTAATCTGAATCACTGCGAAACCGCACAGCAACTGTTGTGGCAGTCAACAACGGAAAAGAGGTGCGATGTCGCGATAATTGCAGAGCCGTATCGAGTTCCTCCTGATAACGGCAACTGGATTTGGAAGATAGTTCGGGAATGGCTGCGATACAAGTTATGGGCAACTTCCCAATTCAAGAAGTGGTGGAGAGTTCATGAAGGCTTCGTGATTGCCAAATCAACGGTATCTTTGTATACAGCTGCTATGCGCCTTCATGATGGACCGTGGAACGGTTCAGCCATATAATGGATCAGTTAACCGACAAGCTGATTGGACGAAGGCCAGTAGTCAGGTGACTTTAATGCCTGGGCTGTGGAGTGGGGCAGTAAAGTGACCAACACAAGAGGATATGTCCTGCAGGAAGCTTTAGCGAAGCTTGATGTACGATTGTGCAATTAAGGCTCCGTGAGCACATTTCAGAGAGACGGGAGGGAGTCTATAATTGACATCACGTTCTGTAGCCCTTCACTGACGACAAACATGGACTGGAAAGTAAGTGAAGACTACACCCATAGCGACCATCAGGCGATACGTTACCGTATCGGCCAACGAAACAATGGTGAAACGCGGGGAAGGATGACCAGCGAGAGGAAGTGGAAGACGAAAGCCGTCAATAAAGACCTCTTCGTCGAGGCACTTCGATCGGACAGTGATACCGAGATCATAAATGCAGTCGAGCTAACAAGGAGAATGGTAACGGCTTGTGATGCAGCAATGCCACGTAAACTGGAGCCGAGGAGCAATCGTATTTAGAGTGTCTGGAGGCTATACACATTCTTCATCATCTAAATACTCACGATCCTCTAATGTGGACGTGTACTATACACATGTGGAAGTGTTGGCTTGAGAAATGGATTGCGAGTGATTTGACTATGCGTCCAATTTGGGAATCTCGAGCTCGTGCAGTAGTCTCTAGCTTGCGAAGGCCGACGGAGGTCCTTCGTAGCTTAGTTGGTTAAAGCACCAGTCTAGCGTACTGTAGGGTCATGGGTTCGAGTCCCATCGAAGGGAAAGTGGTTACCTCCAATACATTTTCCAAATCAATATCTTCCGCATAACGTACATATTCACATATGAGTTTTCATAACATTGTAAATTAACGTCCAAATCGGGTGGTTTAATCCCCGGAAATAGGCAATTAACTTTGATTGAACCACTCGCTGAGTACCAACAAGTGTCCAATGAGGAACTTGCAGAAGCGGCGAAGCGCCTGCAGGCGAAGAAAGCCCCCGGTCCGGATGGAATACCGTACGTGGCGCTGAAAGTTGCGCTCGTGGCATGTCCGGATATGTTCAGAACAGTGCTGCAAAAGTGTTTGGACGAAGGCAACTTCCCAGAAATGTGGAAAATTCAGAAGCTGGTGTTGCTGCCGAAGCCAGGAAAGCCTCCGGGTATTCCGGCTTCGTACAGACCTATATGTCTGTTGGACACACTCGGGAAGCTCCTGGAGAGGATTATCCTGAATAGGCTTGCGAAATGTACGGAGGGCGAGCAGAAGAAGATGCAGTTTGGGTTCCGCAAAGGAGTATCGACGGTGGATGCTATTCGGACAGTACTCGAGAGCGCTGAGAAGGCGTCCAAACAGAAGCGAAGAGGAGATCGATATTGTGCAGTGGTAACAATAGACGTAAAAAATGCGTTCAATAGTGCCAGCTTCGAAGCCATCGCATCAGCGCTGCATAGAATGCGGGTCCCTAGTTACCTGTGCAATATCCTGAAGAGCTACTTTCAGTGCAGAGTGTTGCTGTACGACACTTACGAAGGGCGTAAGTCGATGCGGGTTACAGCGGGCGTTCCTCAAGGCTCCATTCTCGGTCCAACTCTTTGGAACGGGATGTACGATGGAGTCCTGGGTCTGAGGTTGCCTAGAAAAGTTAAAATCGTGGGTTTTGCGGACGACGTGTCACTAACGGTGATGGGCGAGACACTTGAAGAAATAGAGGTGTTGGCGACGGAGGCGATAGCAATGATCGAGAGCTGGATGAACGGAGTTAAGCTGCAAATAGCTCACCATAAGACGGAGGTGCTATTAGTCAGCATTTGTAAGGCGATCCAGCGGATGGAGATCGTCGTTGGTGATCATACGATTGCATCGAAGCGATCACTGAAACATCTGGGAGTGATGATCGATGACCGGCTAAACTTCAATAACCACGTCGATTACGTCTGCGAAAAGTCGGCGAAGGATATGAGCGCAATAGCAAGGATCATGCCAAACGTACTGTCTCGTCATCGATACTGCGGTATGGAGTCCCCGCTTGGGGTAATGCGCTGGAAACCAAGCGGAACCGTAGAAGGCTACAAAGTGCGTTCCGGCTGATGGCTATACGAGTCGCGAGCGCCTACAGAACGATCTCGTCGGAGGCAGTATGCGTTATCGCCGAGATGGTCCCTATCTGCATCAGCCTAGCGGAAGATATTGAGTGCTATCATCGGAAAGACACGAGAAACGTGAGAAAGATAGAGAGAATCCGTTCAATGGAGAGGTGGCAGCATGAATGGGTCAGTACAGACAATGGGAGGTGGACCCACCGACTCATTCCAAACCTGTCAATGTGGATGAACAGGAAGCACGGCGAAGTAAACTTTCACCTGACACAGTGCCCGTCAAGCCACGGCTGCTTCAGGAAGTATTTACATCGGTTTGAGCATGCTGCTTCGCCATTTTTCCCGGAGTGTGAGAACATCGAGGAGACGGTGGAGCACGTGATCTTTGAATGCCCCAGGTTTGATGCAGTTCGAAGGGAAATACACGGTTTAAACCAAGAGAACGTGATAGAAAAAATGTGCCGAGAGGAAAACACGTGGAATGCAGCCGACAGGGTAGCTACACGGATTTTATCCGAGTTGCAGAAGAAATGGCGTAACGACCAAAGAGCATCGGTACCGGGAGAACTTCCTTTGCCGGGGAACTCTATGTCGGCGTAGGCTAGATCCGCCGCCGGGGACTAGACCGATTAGTTCGCGATGAAATACAACCAGTTATGGGTCGTCAGGGCACCAGTAAACCGGACGCCCTGCTCCCCCGGAGTCGCTGGACTGACCTTGGCACTCGGCTGGTTGGCGTCGGTATCGGAAGAACCTCCTTCGCCGGGGCACTGTTAGATTCCCCGTTGGCACGAGGCCAAGTAGATTGTGAAGAATAAGCTGCTAAAGTCGCCGAGACACCAGTCACTTCAAGGTGAAGGCTGGGTACACCGGCGATAGTATTAAGGAGTGGTGCTGAACAGCACAACAGGCCGACATTTCCGACGTAAAGCAAATTGGTAGTACCGGAGAAGTTTAGGCAAAGACACGAATAGGATGGAAAGATGGAAAATACGAATGGTAGAATCCATGAAGTAGACAGTTATCTTGCGGTCCGAGGGGAAGCAAGGTAACAAAACAAGTAAAGGAGGTTTTTTTTCCCTCAGTCGAGGGTTTTTCCTCCCACCACGTTGGAAGCAAATTTCCATAGAAGCAAGATTACCTAATTGTGGAAGGTAACTTAGCAGGCGTGATCCCCAGAGCCCAATCCCCCTAGCAGGCCGCAAGGGGAGATGGTGAATGTTTCCAAGCAGTTTTGCGAGGAAGTGCAGACGAAAGTGTCATAACTCAATTAAAAAAAAAAGACATCACTCCAATTCGTCGAGCTGAGTCGATCGGTATATAACACAATGGGTCGCCGGGCCTCCTATAAACAGTTCGCTTTTGGAGCGATCATATAGCCTTTACGTATACTTTGTATACGTGAAAGGCAAACAACTTTTGAAAAATAAATGTAATAAAAAAAATTGCCACGCCGATTCACGCCGCCGGCCAAAGTTATGACAAATGCCGCCGCCGACGATGTGTGGACCGGCGCACACCTCTAACTAGGACCTAACTTTCTAAAATCAGTATGGCGTAATGCATCTAAGGTTCGATATATCAAAATAAAGCACCTTCGTCGTTTTGGCCGTGATCCCATTTCCAAAAGCAAACAATGGGACAAGATTCCCTGTCGAATGGAATCTGTTGCGACTTGCGAGTAATTTGGACATTTCCAAGTTCCAAAAAATGTGTCTAAAAAAATTGTACACATACACACACATGCAAATATCATCTCAGTCGTTTTGATCTCAAAATATCTAAATTTTAGGAAAAAATCTAATATTTTTCTTGAAATTTGGTTGAATATGCTAACAAAGTTCTTGGTGGAGTTTCTGAAATAATTTCTGAATGAAACTTTTTTTTTACTTCCTACAGCCATTTCTCAGGAAATTTCATTTGGAATTCCTTCGTAAAATCCTATGACAATTTCTGCAGATTTTTTTGATTTTAGAAAAAATAATCCATTCAGGTTCTCTTCAGGAAATTCCTTTAGTAAAACATACAATATTCATGCAGGAATTCATACGGAAATTTATTAAAGAATGAGCTATTTTTGGATGGAATTCCTAAAAGAATTTTCTAAAGGACTTTCCGAGAGAATTCCTGAAGTAGTGTTGGAAAGTGTAGTAGGAACCTTTTAAGAAAATTTTGAGGAAATCCCCACAGACATTTTCGAAGAAATTCCCAATAGTATTCCCAAAATGCGTCAGATGCTGCTCCCGCATCTTCCTTGATTGCACACCCCAGAGCCAACGTCCTCTTCCAGGTTCTCTGCAAGTTCTTTTGCTGGTCTCTCTTCTTGCATACGCACTACATGTCCAACCCACTGTAATCTGCCTTATTTGTATACTTGGTTTAACTTGAGATTCATTCATTCGTCTGCGCCATTTACTATTTTCCACCACGCTGCCAAGTATTGCGCACAGTATTTTCAACTCAAACACTTCGAGAATTCGATTATCTGCATCTGTCCATGATTCATGGCCGTACAGGACGACTGGATGAATCAACGATGTGTACGGAACTAGTTTTTGTAAGTGCCTGTAGGTAGCTTCATAAAGTTACAAAAGAATTTACTGAAGGAATTTTTAAAGGATTACCCGGAGACATTCTCTTTAAATTGCTTAACGTAGTTTTGGAAGAATTCCTATGGGAATTTCAAGAAAAATTGTCAAGGAACTTGCTAAGGAACTCCTAGAGAAATTACTAAAAAAATCCGAAGGAATTCCCGAAATAATCTTCCGAAGAAAAAACAAATTAATTTTCAAAGAAATTCCAAAGCTGAAAGAAATTTCCCAAGTAGGCTAGATGTACCAGTCGTGGCTATATCACCAGTTGTCGCACTAGTGCTTTATATGCCAAATGGCCAATCAAATCACCGCACACCAAGTTCATATCGATAAAGCATATTCATATGATACGATAAAACCTTTGATCTCCTCCAAAACAAGCAAAGCATAATTGTAAAAATTGATTTTGCTTAATTTTTGAGGTCCTTTGCACCAGTTGTCGCACTAGTGATCCCTATTTAACCAATCCCATAAGAAAACAATGGGATTTGACAAATAAGGAACCAAAATTAAGAATAGTGCCACAACTGGTGCATGCGTTCCTATTATGGATTAATCAATTTTTATGATTATAACAAATTTTATTGTGGTTTTCACAGCTGTTCTAAGGAGCAGTAAGTAAAACCTTTCGTTTGATATATAAAGTCCACCCACATGACTTTTACTTATTTAAAAAAAAAATAGTTGTTCTTATGTATGGCGACAATTGGTACACCCACCCTAATCCGTAAATACATTTTTGGAGGAGTTTTTAGAGATTTTTTTTTGAATTCTGTAACAATTTCCTAAAGAACTCCTAAAACATTCTTTGTAGATATTTCAAAAAAAAAATTGCGAAGGATTTTCAGAAGGTATATCTGAATTTCTGAACGAAGTCTTGACGGAATGTCTAAATGAATTTTCGGAGATATCTAAGACTGTCAGAAGTTTCTTCAGGAGTTACTTTGAAAAAAATCTCAAGGGACTTCTTCTGATATTCCTTCAGAAACTTGTTCAAGAATTCTTAAGGAAATTTCGTCCTAGAACTTTGCAAGGAATTCCAAAAGAGTTTTTGGAAGAATTTCTTAAGGAATTCTCGGGAAAATACCTTAACGATTTTCCCAAGGTTTTCTTAAACAAATTTCTGAAGAATTTTTTTCGAACTAATTACTGAGAGAAATTCCAAAATATAGCTGAGAGACTTTCCGAAAGACTTTCCGGAATCCGTTTCCGGAGGAGTTTTTGTAAAACATCTTAAGGCGATTTCCAAGGGAATTCCTGGACGAATCTCCATAGGAATTGATGAAGAATAACAAAAAAAATCCGAAGGAATTCCTGGAGAAATCCAGGAATTACTTCAGAAATACTAGTAGGCATTTCCTCTGAAATTCTATTAGAAATTTCTTCATAAATTCCTTTGAGAATTCCTCTGGAAATTCCTTCAAAAATTCCTTTAGAAATTCCTTTATGGATTCCTATGGAAATTCCTTTAGGAATTCTTCTGGGAAGTCGTTTAGAAATACCTTCAAAATCTCTTAAAGTAGTTCAAACGGAATTAATTTCAAAAATCCATTCAGGTTCTCTTTTAAAAATGCCTTCGGAAATACATTTAGAAACTCCTGCAAAAAACCCTCCAGAAATTTCTTCAAAAACTTTTCCAAAAATTCATTTAAGAGCTCCCCAAAAAAAAAATCCTTGAATAATCTAAAAAAATCCACCAAGAATTCCTTTGGATATTTCACCAGGGATTTCTTCAAAAGTTTCTTCGAGCAGCCTCCGGGATTCCTTCTAAGATTTCTTCAAGGAAATCCATTAAAAATAAATGAGAGAATGAAGTAGTTTTCGGTGGAGTTGCTAACTGAATTTTCGAAAAAATAAAACAAGCAAATTAAACAACTAACACTAAAAAAAATCCGAAGGTATTACTGACAGAATTTCGTAAAGAACCCATGCAGGCATTTTCGATGAAAATTCCTGCAGGAAGTTTTGGAAGAATTCCCGGAGAATGTTTTGAAGGCATTGCTGGAAGAAGTTCTGAAGAATTTTCTTAAGAAAATTTGGGAGAAATCTCTTGTGCAATCTCTGGAAGAATTTATTCAAGGAATTCATAGAATAATTGCCGAAGAAACTCATAAGGAGGTATTGCTTTAACAATTTTTTTTTTCCAATTTCGTTTATTTGGTAGGCTCAGGCGTGTATAACACTTTACGGAGCCACGTTTCTTTGAGATATGTACAATCGACATAATCTAATTAATTAATTAGTAAGAGAGGGAAATAAGCCAAAGTACTCGTGGTGACTTGAGGTTAGGTTTACAATGTTTAAGGATGGACGGGGATTAGGATTCGGGCGCTTTAACAAATTAAAGAGTTGCTAAACAGTCTTTGAAGAAACTCCAAATGGAATTTATTGAGCTAAGCTAAAGCTAAGCTAAAGCTAAGGTAAAGCTAAGCTAAAGCTAAGCTAAAGTTAAGTTAAAGCTAAGCTAAAGCTAAGCTAAAGTTAAGCTTGCTAAAGCTAAGCTAAAGCTTGCTTAAAGTTAAGCTAAAGCTGCTTAAAGCTGTTTAAAGTTGCTTAAAGCTAAGCTTAAAGCTAGCTTAAAGTTGTTAAAGCTAAGCTAGTTGCTTAAAGCTAAGCTAAAGCTGTTAAGTTAAAGCTAAGTGCCAAAGCTAAGCTAAGCTTAAAGCTAAGCTAAAGTTGCTTAAAGCTGCTTGTTAAGCTTAAAGTTGTTTAAAGTTGCTTAAAGCTAAGCTAAAGCTAAGCTAGTTGAAGCTAAAGCTAAGCTAAAGCTGTTTGCTAAGCTAGTTAAGTTAAAGCTGGCTAAGTTGCTTAAAGCTAAAGCTAAGCTTAAGTTAAGCTAAAGCTGTTGGTTAAGCTTGCTTAAAGCTGCTAAAGCTAAGCTAAAGCTTGCTTAAAGTTGCTTAAAGCTAAGCTAAAGTTGTTAAAGCTAAGCTGTTGCTTTGTGTTAAGCTAAAGTTGCTTAAAGCTAAGTCTGTGCTGCTCTGCGCTGCAGTTGTGTTGCTTAAAGCTAAGCCAGTTAGCAGCTAAAGCTGTTGGGTGCCTGGCCAACTGGCTCCAGCCAAGCTAAGCTGCTCAGCTGGGCTAAAGCTAAGTCAAAGCTAAGCTAAAGCTGTTTTCAGTTGAGCCAGCTAAGCCAAAGCCTAAAAGCTGTTGAAGCTGAAGCCCTGCCACAGCTAAGCTAAAGCTGCTTAAAGCTAAGCTGGGGCCATTAAAGCCGCCAAAGCTAAGCTAGCTAAGCTAAGCCTAAGCTAAAGCTGTTAAAGCTCAGCTAAGCTAAGCCTGTTAAAGCCTGCTTAAAGCTGTTAAAGTTAAGCTAAAGCAGCTGTTAAAGCTAAAGCTAAGCCAGTTAAGCTAAGCTAAGCTAAAGCTAAGCTTAAAGCTAAGCTAAGCCTGCTAAGCCTGTTAAAGCTAAGCTAAAGCTGTTTAAAGTTAAGCTTAAAGCTGTTAAAGCTTGCTAAAGCTAAGCTAAAGCTAAGCTAAAGCCAAGCTAAAGCGAAGCTTAAAGCTGTTTAAAGTTGTTAAAGCTAAGCTTAAAGCTACTAAAGCTGTTTAAAGCTTAAAGCTGGCTAAAGCTAAGCTAAAGCTTGCTAAAGCTAAGCTAAAGCTAAGCTAGCTGTTGTTGCTTAAAGCTAAAGCTGTTAAAGTTAAGTCAAGCCAAAGCCAAGGTTAAGGTAAGCTAAATTCAAGCTGAAGCCAAGCTAAAGCCAAGCCAAAACCAAACTAATGTCAAGCTAAGGCCAAGATAAAGCCCAAGCTAAAGTCAGGCTAAAGCCAAGCTAAAACCAAACTGAAGCCAAGCTAAAGCCAAGATAAAACCAAGCTAAGGCCAATCTAAAGCCAAGTTAAAGCTAAGTTAAAGCCAATCGATGAACAAGAGCATTTACCAGTGTTGGGTTCCAGGCCAGCAACTCTGATTGGTATTTAACTTATTCCTTAGGTATGCGAATTCAAATGTATCCTACCAGTGACACTTGTGGAGATGTAGAGGATTCGGCGGTATCATGTAGCAACTTATGCTGACCTAACAATCCTGTCCGACTCATGTTAACTGTAAGAACAATGGGCATGTACCCAGTTATTCGTTTATTACTTTAAAGAACTAAAAATTTACCATCTCCACTCCAGTAAGCTTTTCACTCAATAAATAGAATTAAATTCAACGATAAACAATTTTTAGTCTATAATTTAAAAAAATAAGAATGATATTATTGCGTTTCTTCAACTTGAAAACCGAAGATCGTCGTATTTCTCTTATTTTGAAATTATTCTTTTTATTTTATTCAATGAAAAGTGAAACCATTCTCAGAAAAGAATACGATCATTTTTATGTCCCAACGAAAAATAGAAAAAGAAAATTCTTCCATTCTCGTTTACTCCCGGGTAGCTTCGTTCTTTCCCATTCAATTCATAAGAAGCAAAGTTTTTTTTTCCTTTCGATTTGGGATCAACAAAGATTTCTCTTTCACCGCATGATACACGAAGAAGAAAACAAGAACAAATGAACTGGAAGAGGACACAGCGCAGAACAGAGAGGAAGAACCACTTGTACACCGGAGACCCTATTTGCAATTTCCCGAGAATCATCCATCCTTGCTTGCCTCAGCTGGGAGCCTAAATCCACACAGGTTCAATAAAATTCAAATTGCGCACCGTACAATCCACACCTGGGACGGGGTTTTCTCCGGTAATTTGGTAACTAAGAAAAGTCAAGGTTGAATATTGATTTTTGTTTTAAATTGCTTTTGTATTCTTTTCCTTTCAATCGTTCTTAACATAGCCTTGTACTTAGATTGCTACAAGTTGGTTGCAAAGCTTAACATCTAGAGTTGGGATCGTAAAAACTAGCAGTCACTGGTGGCCGTTGTCGCCTTCTTAACTTAGTTGAGTGCGTTTCCCGCAGAAATTAATAACAACGTTAACAAGAAGATCCTCGCGGGGCGCGGACTGGACATCAATTATCCGGCCCGGCCCGCTAGGTTAATTACATACTATTCGCTAAACAGAGTAGGAGTAGAAACCGCTTTGACTAGATTGGCAGTTTGTTCACCACCAAACAGCGGCACTTACTGGCAGTGTCGAGAATTTCGAGTTGTTCTTGCAATTAGTACAGTCTGTTTGTTCTCAGGGGGGTGGGGTGAGTGCCCGGCGACGGTCAGTGCGCCACTCCGGGGCATGCTTCGCTGCGGTGACAACGTTTCAGGTTGACTCCACCGTGCGCAATTGTCGGCAGACGGAAAGGATTCCGTCACGTGCGTGTTGACCCAGTCCAGCCGGAGCTCTCGGGAGTACGTCAGTTCGGTACGAAGACGCAATCTTTTTGGTTTGTTCTGTAAGTGAGAAGAAGATAGGAATTTTATTAGATTTTTTGAATGACAACAGTTTGACGAGCTGTGGATCCCGACCGGGAAGATACTAACCTCATAGTGATAAATCGATTAACAGATCACTGTTGCTGTTGCCACCAGGTGATAGCATCCAGAAGTTCTTCGTCCTCTGGATTCTGGGGGCTCATTCCTTCGTCGTATTCCTCGTGGTAGATTTCCGATTTGTACACTTGCTGGTGGTTTCCCATGACGTGGATGTAGTTGTTATTGCCGCTGGGGCTGAGGCTGGTCATGCCCGGAATCATCGTTTGATGGTGCTGCTGAATAGGAATTTCCGAGGTGTACGAAGGTGCCGGCGAGGTGGATGGGTCAATGTATATATCATAAGGCTCGTTCTTGAAAGTGGTAGCTCCCATCTGCGAGTACGAGTTTTCAGAAATTTGCGACGGAGTCGGCGAGGAGGCAGTTGATGACTCAGACATAGTTCCGTAATAAGAACTCGAGGAAGATATCTGACTCAGACAACTCTGATTGTTTTCACTATTCTCGTCCAGCATCTTCTGCAGACTACGGATATACTCCACCGCCATGCGAAGCGTGTCAACCTTACTGAGCTTCTTGCTGGCTCCGCGACCACCATTGGACAACGCCGAAACCACAGTCGGTGGAATATGCTGGCGCAGGTTTGCAAATCCATTGTTCACTTGCTTCACACGGTTGCGCTCGCGTGCATTTCTCCGCTGAACGGAAGCCGCTTGTTGGGGAGTCGGCGCGTACGGCAATCCACAGTAAGCATATTTCTTCGCAGCAGTCACTCCTGTTTTGCACTTCAGTCCAACTCCTTGTGGCAGATTTGTCACCATCATTGGAGCTGGCGCAATTGGCCGCTTCCCATGGTGATTGATTGGCTTATGCTGCTGCACCAGAATGCAGTTGTTTGGCAGAATGTTATGAATGTTTTGCCCTAAGGCCATGCTTCTCATTACGGCTGCCATCTGATAGAATTCACTTAACACTTTTGTCCACAAAAGTCCTCCGATAGATTTTCAACTCTCTTCCCACAATTTCCAAACACTTGCACTCAAACGCAACTTGCTATTATCACTGGATTCCCAGATGTTTCCGTAACGAAAGCTGTTCCCGAAATGCTACCTTTTCGTCCTAAGCCCTTGCATTTTGTACGTACGCACAGCCGAAGGTACCTGCTCCGAAGGGACCTCCACCAACACACTCTCTCGCCTGTGCTCCTTCAATTCTCTCATTCGCACAGGTCCTTCCGCACATGTGCAGCAGGATCACTGCCCGTCGTCCTCCTCCGCCCTATTCCGGCACAGCATACATTCGAAGCATACTCTCTCACCATAAATCCACAACACTCTCCCTATGTTCGGCCCCTGCTCAACTTCGGCTTAAGCCGAACTGTAAATCAGACGACCCGGAACCGATAGGGACGCGTGCCGCCAGAGCCGTCGCATGGCTCACAAACTATCTCAGCTGGCCCCCTCCCCGTCCATCACCCACTCACACAGCGATCAGCCATCCTCTTGTACACAGACCTCGTCGTCAGCTTTTATGTTGCGCTGTTCGGAAACATCATGTGTCTCTCCGCCATGGGGAACGGGTGCGAGCGAAACAGAAAAACCACCCGGCCGATTTGGATCAGGAGTGCGGGCTGCCGGGGGGTGGACGTTGCAGATGCTTCTTCGGTTCGGAGTCGCGCGCGCTGCCGCGCTGAGTCGTACGACTGCGACGATGACGACGACGCAAAAGCAAAATTCGGATCCGTACATCTTCTTATTGGCGTGCTGCCACTGATGGCCCTACTGGCGGCTCCGGCTGTAGGCGAGGTGGGCACCGTTCGTGAGTGTGTGGATGGATGGAAAGGTGGAATAAGCAGCCCAAAGGAAGGATATGGGCAAACATGGGAGGAGGCGGATGGTCGAAATTTGATAGCATGTTGCTTCTTATTCGAAGTGATTCTCTTGGGAAGATGTTTATGCGACGGATGATGACGATGAGGATGATGATCGTCATGGCGATCATCAATGATGATGATGATGATGACGATGATTGTTTTGGGATAATGACGATGATGGAACGAAAGATGGTGCGTAAAAGACTGAGATGAGAGGATCGACAATGATGGAATATATTGTTTTGAATACGGATGCTGCCGGCTGAAGCTCAAGGTGCAGCGTAAAAGTTTTGGGAGAGTTTGGTCAGTTGCATGTGCACCTTCATCGAGGATGCTGCGTTTATGGGAGTTTTGGGTTAGGTGCCGTGATGACAAGTTGAACGTGGAATATTTACGTCAAGTCGAATGGGATGATTGGATTTTTTTTTATTTTATTGAATTTTAGATCAAATCACATTAAGTGAAAGACATCTTTGCAAAGATGATTTATTTAAAGTAATTAGCGAAGACATTCGAAGAAATCTTATGAACATCAACATGTAACGGTTTACATCATTTAATCCAATTCGAGCATATTAAATCAACTTCAGTCAGACTAAATACGCATGATTTTTGTACTAAGTCTGTGCTTTATAAAATTATTGATTTTAACTTAATTTTCAGTACGAACTGAAAGTCATGAAATACCTTCATATAGGAACTATTAATTATAGAAGATTTTCTTATTAGATGCTGTATACTCTGGACAAACGTCAAGCGTCTGATTAGCTTTCAAAAACTTTTTTTTTTTCGCTTATTGTGGCTTTGTTTATGTTTGTTAACTTTTCCTAGACCTTGATCTGTCCTAGTGATTGCTTTCAGCCCAAATTAGTAAAAATCTTGCACAAATCTTGGATTTTTTTTCTAAGGATCAGAACCATCACCTAGTACAACCAAAACTCATGAAAATAAGTAAATTTCCATTATCCCATAGTCGTAGTGGATCTGATAATATCGGATAAATTTTCGATTTTTTCCAATCGTTGCCATACCTGATACATATTTTTGCAAGGTTAACAGACAGAAAATGGAAAGTATGTTCCAGCGAAAAGTAGATCCAGATAAAAAAGGTAGAACGCTCGATGGTCGGCTTGAGAATAGAATAAAACATTCTTCGGAACAAAAGATCGTGTAAGAATTTGAAGAAAATTTAATGAAATTTGCATGTAGGGTTACTGCTCCTTCACTTCTCCTCTTAACTCTCATGTTATTCACATCAAAACAAAGCAAAATGAAAGGAATTTTATTTGTTTCTCATTTTTAAGATTTTCTTAAAAATTTCTTTTTTCACGATTCGATGAATATATAATCTTGGCCAGGGGGACAGTTCGGAGCTTAAAAAAAGTACTAACACTAAGTTTAACACAGAAACTACGTTTATTCACTAATTAAAACGCGAACAGAAGTAATCACGGTCGTAAGGGTATGCGATAATACAATTTTTCCTGGCGAAACGAAACGGAACGAAATTTGAAATGTCTATGGGGTCGTACACTTATTACGTAAGCAATTTTCTGAGTTTTTCGACCCCCCCTTCCCCCATGTAAGATTTTTTTCATACAATTGATTTTTTATTTACATGGAGCGTAAGATATTGAAATAATAATTTTGGGGTGGGGGGAGGGAGGAGACATAATTGTTCTTAAGCATTTGTATTGTCCTAACTGTTATGCAACAAATAGAGTTTCAAGAAGTAACAGGAGAAGCTGGTTAGTGAAGCAGTTTCAAAGGAGTTTATCGTGAAGCGTATCCGCCCCAATCAGTTTTATATCAGTTTGCAATTCTTCTCGTGGTGAGCACTTTTTGGATATAATTCTGTAAAAACCCTTATTTCACTTTATAATTAATTTATTATGCTAAAGCATACTTCATATAGTCATATAGAGGAGCAAAACATATCGGTAATACAATCAGCACGAGCTATCAAAGGTTCGATAGCGAATCCGATCATCATCGACCGATCCACTTTAGAGGTGGCTAACCATCTGAAATTTGTATATCTCTCGCTTAGGATCATAGGGACGTAACTGCGTTGATCGATTTCTCTTCGTCGATGCTTTCTTTTTAACAACAATGCAGCGAATGTAGACACACAAAAACATTAAAAAATACGGATTTGTGTAGTGGTTTGATGCCAATCTTTGTTCCCCCTTAAGTGCAAGAAACAGCTGCTATGGGCAGTATGAGCTGAACCTGAAGGCAATCATGAGTCTTTACTTTCAGCCATTCTACTGATCTTTCAATCCGTTCTGAACGTTTGCAAATTCCATACATAGATCTAGAAATACCTAGACTCTGCAATCTTACATACATATGTTGCAAATGGGAAAACATACTTTTGCATAAAAACAATAAAGACGGATCCTTAAAAAAATTAAAAACGATCCTCAAATAATATCTGAATGTTACATAAAACGCTACCATGAATCCAAAAAAAATAGTTCATAGCTAAGGTAAAGTTTAGCAATTATTAGGGAAACAGTTCCATTAACATGGTCAAGAAAAACAATACAATTTTTACTGTTTTCCCATGAACGTATGACAAATTATCCATAAATCTTTGGAAAATGGTCCACACAATAAAAACACTATATACAGCTTACACGGTTGTTTGCGAAAACCCATTGATGGGTAAAAAAACACCCATTTTCAAATAGCATTACGATCTGTCACAAAATGGGGGAATTTATCAATCATGCTATGGGTTAAAAAATACCCATTTTGAAAATATATTTGTCGTTATAAAATGTAAATTTTTTCACCCATTAATGGGTGAAAAAATACTTGTCTGTGTCTTCAGTTTCTTCCGAAAGAAAAAAAATAAGGAAACGCTTGTAATCGTAGGTTATTATTATATTATCTTATACAATATTTAAAATATTATTAAAATTCCTCATTATACAGGTCATCAGCTAGAGGAATTCCAGGAAAAAGTATCTCCATTCTACATTCCAGCCCAGACAACCTGCAATGATCGTAATTCAGGAACGTAAAGAAAAAATCCAGAAAAAGTAAGTCCTTATATAAAATCTTCTAAAAATATCTTAGTACTATAGAATCAATCCTTATACCGTACAGGCTAATGATTCTGAACCTGGTCTACCCCAGAGAAAATGAACCCTGTTCGGAACGGAACGGACCATCATCCGGAAACAGCATTTAGGACGTATGGTAGGATGATCAGCTCCTGTTGCGGAGCATCCGAAAAAAGATCACTAAGGACCAATTTCTTCACCTCCGCTTAACTCCTAAGCGGTGCTTACCCATACGCTTAAACCTGGTTTAAGCACTAAGCGGAGGTGAAGAAATCGGCCCTAAGAAGGATTTGATATACATGTACTTGTCGATACATTTGATAAATAAAATTTTAATTTTACTGATTTTTAATTCACTTGAAAAATATATTATAAATCCGGAAAAATTCGCTTGCGGCGAGACAAAATCGTTTTCAAAGCAATTTCGTTTTTTCCCAATGGGTAAAATAATACCCATCTATTGACAGAAACCTCTTTTACCCATTAATGAGTAAACAGGATTTACCCATTAAATGGGGAGAGACACTTCTAGGGAAAATGGGTGTTTTTTCACCCATTAATGGGTTTTTGCAAACAACCGTGTATGTAAGGTCAATCTTAGAATATTGCAGCATAGTTTGGTCCCCATTTTCAGCTATTCATGCCAACAGAATTGAGTCAGTTCAAAAACAATTTTTATTATATGCACTACGAAAGTTAGGATGGACCGAATTTCCATTGCCACCATATGTAGCTCGTTGTAAGCTCATCAATATTCATTCACTGAAAGTGCATCGAGATTTAGCAATGGTAACTTTTATAAACAATATTGTTTCAAACAGAATTGACTCAACGGAGCTATTATCAAAACTTAATTTTTATGTTCCATTACGATCTTTACGACATCGTCAAATATTCTCCGTAAATTATCATCGAACAAACTATGCAAAAAATGGCCCAATGAATCAAATGATGATCACTTATAATAAACATTGTGACACTATTGACTTATCGATGTCCAAAACACAGCTGAAACAGATCTTCTCTCGTATTATAAGCTAATGACACTTTATATAATAAGTTTAAACAGTATCAACATTATTTAATGTTATTTAGAATAGTTAAGAATACAAATGTAAATAGGTCTACAATTATGATTGACGACAATAAATAAATAAATAAATAAATAAATTATGTTGCCTCAGAGAACAATCAGATTCCATGTTATCGTGCCACATTGCATAGCTCGACAAGCCATCAAGCGATAGATGGACTTGCCTTTGGAAAATTTTGATGCCATGACCATCAAACAATTTAATTTATTACGAGACGCTGAGAATACACCATTTGAACACTCGCCCAAGCAAATTCAGTAAAATGTAGTCATGTAACTACTGTCCTAATGTTTGTTTTCCATTAAAGCACCCATTCCGTTGGTATGGAAAAGTAGGCCGTTTTATCTTTTAAAGAAGAACTGTAAACCATAGGTATTATGATCAGGAATTGCAAAAAAATATTTTTTGATTCATAAAACTTCAAATTTGCGCATTTTTTATCATGATGATGATCCATAGTTTTTGTAATATGTTCCATAAGTTTGGCCATTGCGGTGCGGTAAGATCATGCTGAGGGTGGCTGGGTTCGATTCCCGGTGCCGGTCTAGACAATATTCGGATTGGAAATTGTCTCGATTTCCCTGGGCATAAAAGTATCATCGTGTTAGTCTCATGCAGAAATGGTAACTTGGCTTAGAAACATCGCTGTCAATAACTGTGGAAGTGCTTAAGGTCACTCCTGACGGAATCCAAGATTAAAAGTGCTCGCGTTTTCGGGGTCACACCACTCGATTCAGAGGCGGCGCACAACTGTCATTTTTGTTGATTTAGCTTTGCTGCATCGCAGCATGCGTGAAATAATAAAAATGACAGTTGTGCGTTGCTTCCATATCGAGTGGTGTACCCCCGAAAACGCGAGCACTTTTAATCTTGGATTCCATCAGGAGTGACCTTAATGTACACTAAGCGGCTCTGTCCCAACGAAGAAGAAGAAGTTTGGCCATTTGATTTGAACTTTGTTCAAATGATCCATAGTTTTAATGATATGATCCATAAATTTTGCTAAATGATCCATAGATTTAAAAAAAATGTGTGGATCAATTAATATAGTTTCATTGGCCTTCTTTCCAAGCATTATGGATCACATTATCAAAATTATGGATCATATAAACAAAATTATGGATCATATGACCAAAATATTTTTCTGAAATTATGATTCATCATCAGGATAAAAATTGCGCCAATTTGAAACTTTATGGATCAAAATATAGTTTTTATTGATCATTTTTCAAAGATTTATGGATCATAAAATTATTCTTTTTTGGTATCTGCCGAACTATTTTATGGTTTTATGGTAGTTTTATGGAACTTTCAGATGTTCCGGACGGATCGTTTTTCAGTTTATGTAATTTCGCCACAATATTCTTTGATATGCAAAGAACGTTTAGGCCAAATTTGAGCCTAGTCAGTCATAAAAAAAACCCCCTGCCAATAGTAGAACAAAACCTGCCAAAGCTGTCATTCCCCCTAGTAGGCGTCAATTTTAAGAAACTTGTATGGGTAAGAAAATTATTTTAATCTTTTAGTGGAATGTAATCACTTGCCATAAGACGTGTTAGTACTATTCCATTTAATTTCACTACTTTATTGTATCTTTGACAGATACGTATTTCGACCTCAACAGTAAGGCCGTCCTCAATGTTTCGTACTTGACTAAGACGAGACAAGTACGAGACACTGAAGACGGTCTTTTGACAAGATTGTAAAGGTAACAAAATTTAAAAACAGCCTCTATGATTTTTTTCTGCGGCGCAGCCGAAACTTTGAGTAATTTGAAGTTTGAAATTAGTTTAAATTCTGCGGAATTCCGTAAAATTTCGTAAAAAGCTAGTTTTTGATGACGAAATTTATGTAAATTAACGAAACGAAATCAATATTTCAGATTTCGCCACGCTCAAATTCCGCGAAATTCCGCGAAATTCCGCGAAATTCCGCGGAATTTCGTTTCGAACCACTGAAAACGAAATTTTTGAAATACCGCATATGCTCTCACGGTCTTCTATAAGGAAAAACTGAACATGCGGGGTTTAGGGCTTCCATTCCCAGAAACGATTTCCCGGGAAATCATATTTCCTGGGATTCCCGATTCCCGGGATTTATGTATCAGTTTCCCGAATTTCCCGGGAAATGAACATACTAAAATATTCTTTTTCGCTCGACTGTAGTATTGAGCTTATTTGGGAAATATTTGGCTTTGCAGTCTTGGAGGGAATTGAAAACTATGTTTTTAATCTTTTCCCAACGTTTCGGTCCATTTAGGGCCATTCGACCCCTTGAAAAAGGCCCTAAATGGACCGAAACGTCGGGAAAAGTTTAAAAACATAGTTTTCAATTCCCTCCAAGACTGTGAAGCCAAATATTTTCCAAACAAGCATAGGGTAAGACGGTATAATGCGCCCCACCTGGCCAAAACGCCCCCTTTTGATTTCTAGAAAACTATAACTAACTAAGGGTCAAATTCAGTTGGTACCTATAAATATTTGTAAAACCATCATCCTATGTGAATATGGGAATATTTTTGTATTACTTAATGAAAATATTTGCAAAATACAAAAAGTCACAGTTTTGATGTAACTTTTAATGTTTGTTTGCTGAACATTCTCGAGCGACTCTGGCATACTGTCCGCAAAACTTGCACTGGAACACTCAGTTGGGCAACAAAATTACTTTTCTCAGTGGTTAATATGATATAAAATTGCTTCCATCTTCAAAAATGTAACGATTTTCGAAAACATGTTTCACTGGCCAAAACGCCCCAGTGTAGGCAGGACGATATGCCCTTACCAACTGGACACAAGCGCAGCGAGCCTGCAGCAGTTGCTTCCAAATTGTATGGAAAATATTGAAATGTAATTCATACCTGCTTGGATGAACCTATGTTGGTTTTTTAGTGTCAAGCGCATAAGGATTTGTAGCCTTTTTATTAAGGGATTGATAAAATACTAATGAAGGGCTATTAAATGATTTTGTTTGAGGTGGGGCGCATTGCCCAGGCACTTTTAAAATTTCATTTTTTCACGACTTTTCAAAAAAACTTTATTACGTGTTATCTGTAATATTTTTATGTGGCTACTCACGGGCAATGCATTTGTGACTTCCTGCACTACCAAATAACACAAAGTTTGCATAAATTGCGTTGAAAAGTAAAAAGTTATCAAGGAGTGGCCTTAGGGGGGGCATATTATACCGTCTTACCCTACTAAAATATTTTGTAATAATTGTCTTTTTTTTTTAAATTTGATGATAACAGATTTTGGGGTATCAATTACATTTTTTTACTAGCATCATCTCACTATTTGTTTTCCTTTTGAAGTTTAAGAATACAGTGCATTCCAACACGAGTTGAAGAGAGGCGAGACAAAGAATTAGTTTATATCGTAGGTCCAAACGTCGGTAAGCGTTCGTTTATTCAGTAGGTCCAAACGTCGGTAAGCGTTGTGAAGTCGAATTAAAAATTTAGTGTCTGTGGTGAAACAGCAGAGCTACCAATGTTCGCAGATATTCAGGCAATAGCAGTGACCGCTTTGGCAGATTTGTTCTATTATTGTCAATGGTATTTTAAGACCTTCAATCCTTTTTGATTCAATTCCCGAAAACACTCATATTCCAAAAACTCGTTTGTATTTTGAGATATTTCTGAATTATTTCATTTGGATACTTTATAATATTGGTGGGCTAACAGATCTTGATGGAAAACATTTTTTAGATCTTTAGTATACGATCATTACAACTGTCTTACAACGCAAAACTTTTGCAATTTGATGCGTTTCAGGTGCTGTTCGGCATTTGAAACATAGGAAGAATTCTCATTTCAAATATTTCATTCATCTGCTTTAAATACATTCGAAGTCGAAAACGTGTTCAAGTGGACGACATGAATAAAAATGGCTTATCCTTCAAAGTTGACCAGAAGATTCTATGCACTAAAAAAAATACTCGATTATAAGAAAAGTTCATGTTAGGAATATTTTGGCGATAATAGAAGAGAATCTCTCGAAGCCGTCGTTGTCCAAAAACTGAAAAAAAAAATGCGGATACAACCTGAATTTTTTTTTTTAAATAGGGAAAAGTAGCACATAGCGGAGCTCATCAGGACACTGCAGATCTTACTTTTGAGCCAGAGCAGATGCTGATACCTATTATTTTATTTATTCAGACTAAGGCCGAAGTGGCCTGTGCGGTATATAAGAGTCTTCTCCATTCGGCTCGGTCCATGGCTACACGTCGCCAACCACGCAGTCTACGGAGGGTCCGCAAGTCATCTTCCACCTGATCGATCCACCTTGCCCGCTGCGCACCTCGCCTTCTTGTGCCCGTCGGATCGTTGTCGAGAACCATTTTCACCGGGTTACCGTCCGACATTCTGGCTACGTGCCCGGCCCATCGCAGTCGTCCGATTTTCGCGGTGTGAACGATGGATGGTTCTCCCAACAGCTGATGCAATTCGTGGTTCATTCGCCTCCACGTACCGTCCGCCATCTGCACCCCACCATAGATGGTACGCAGCACTTTCCTTTCGAAAACTCCAAGTGCGCGTTGGTCCTCCACGAGCATCGTCCAGGTCTCGTGTCCGTAGAGGACTACCGGTCTAATTAGCGTTTTGTAGATTGTCAGTTTGGTACGGCGGCGATCTCTATTCGATCGGAGCGTCTTGCGGAGTCCAAAGTACGTACGATTTCCAGCCACTATGCGTCTCCGAATTTCTCTGCTGGTGTCATTTTCGGCAGTCACCAGTGAGCCCAAGTACACAAATTCTTCTACCACCTTGATTTCGTCACCACCGATGCAAACTCGCGGTGGGTGGCTCACATTGTCTTCTCTTGAACCTCTTCCTATCATGTACTTCGTCTTCGACGTGTTGATGACTAGTCCGATCCGCTTGGCTTCCCTCTTCAGTCTGATGTAGGCTTCCTCCATCTTCTCAAAGTTACGTGCCATAATATCTATGTCGTCAGCGAAACCAAATAGCTGGACGGACTTATTGAAACTTGTACCACTCGTGTTAATCCCTGCTCTTCGTATTACAACTTCCAAAGCGATGTTGAATAGCAAACACGAAAGACCATCACCTTGCCGTAACCCTCTGCGGGTTTCGAAGGGACTCGAGAATGCCCTGAAACTCGAACTACGCACATCACCCGATCCATCGTCGCTTTGATCAACCGTGTCAGTTTATCCGGAAAACCGTGTTCGTGCATTAGCTGCCATAGCTGGTCCCGATCGATTGTATCATATGCGGCTTTGAAGTCGATGAATAGATGATGTGGGCACGTTGTATTCGCGGCATTTCTGCAGTACTTGGCGAATGGCAAACACCTGGTCCGTGGTGGAGCGTTCGCCCATAAACCTGCCTGGTACTGCCCCCACGAACTCCCTTGCAGTTGGTGCTAGTCGACGGCATAAAATTTGGGAGAGTACCTTTGTAGGCGGCGTTCAGCAATGCAATGTGATTGCGCGGTAGTTGCTACAATCCAGCTTATCGCCCTTTTTGTAGATGGGACACACGACACCTTCCATCCACTCCTGCGGCAAAACTTCCTCCTCCCAAATCTTGGTAATTACCCAGTGCAGCGCTCTAGCCAGTGCCTCCCCACCGTGTTTAAATAGCTCTCCTGGTAGTTGGTCAATCCCAGGGGCTTTGTTGTTCTTGAGCCGGCCAATCTCCTCCTGGATTTCCTGGAGATCCGGAGCCGGTAGAATTATGTCCTGCGCGCGTTCTCCCAGGTCCATCGCCATACCGCCATCTTCGTCAGCCACATCGCCATTCAGGTGTTCTTCGTAGTGCTGCCGCCACCTTTGGATCACCTCACGCTCGCTCGTAAGAAGGTTCCACCTATGTTCCATAGGTGGTACATATCGGGCTGTGGCACGTGGCCCTTACGTGATCGGTTTAACTTCTCATAGAACTTTCTTGTGTTATTAGTGCGGTACAGTTGCTCCGTTTCTTCACGGTCTCGATCTTCCTGCCGGAAAATCGAGTTTTGTCTGTTCCGCGCCTGTTTATATCGTGCCTCGTTCGCCCTCGTGCGGTGTTGCAGCAATCTCGCCCATGCTGCATTCTTCTCTTCCACTAACTGCTCACATTCGCCGTCATACCAGTCGTTTCTCTGATCCGGGGGCACCGTGCCAAGTGCAGCGGTTGCGGTGCTACCAATGGCGGATCGAATATCTCTTCAGCCATCTTCAAGAGATGCTGCGCCGAGAGCAGCTATTCCGTTGGGAGTACCACTTCCAGCTGCTGCGCGTATTCTTGGGCTAGTCTAGCGTCTTGTAGCCGCCCAATGTTAAGCCGCGGCGTCCGACTTCGACGCGTGTTGTACACCGTCGAGAGTTTTGAGCGCAGGCATACTGCAACGAGGTAGTGGTCGGATTCAATATTCGCACTGCGGTAAGTGCGGACGTTCGTGATGTCGGAGAAGAATTTACCGTCGATTAGAACGTGGTCGATTTGGTTTTCCGTTTTTTGGTTAGGTGATCTTCATGTGGCCTTGTTCATATTTTGCGGGAAAAGAAGGTGCTTCGGACTACCATTCCGCGGGAGGCTGCGAAGTTTATGCATCGTTGGCCGTTGTCATTCGATACGGTGTGCAGACTATCCGGTCCGATGACCGGTCTATACATTTCCTCCCTTCCTACCTGTGCGTTCATGTCACCGATGACGATTTTAACGTCCCGCAGTGGGCATCCATCCTATGTCTGCTCCAGCTGTGCGTAGAACGCTTCTTTCTCGTCGTCGGGTCTCCCTTCGTGTGGGCAGTGCACGTTGATGATGCTATAGTTGAAGAAACGGCCTTTAATCCTCAGCTTGCACATCCTTGCGTTGATTGGCTGCCACCCAATCACGCGTTGGCGCATCTTACCAGCACTATGAAGCCGGTTCCCAGCTCGTTGGTGGTGCCACAGCTTTGGTAGAAGGTAGCCGCTCGATGCCCGCTTTTCCACACTTTCTGTCCTGTCCAGCAAATCTCCTGCAGCGCCACGACGTCGAAGTTGCGGGGATGTAATTCATCGTAGATCATCCTGTCGCAACCTGCGAAACCTAGCGACTTGCAATTCCATGTTCCAAGCTTCCAAACGTGCTCCTGTATACGTCGCCCAGGGCTTTGCCGATTATATCGAGTGGCATTATCTCTTATATTGTTCGTAATGATTGGTTTTCTAGGCGGCTTATTGGCCTGCGCAAACCTCCTGTCTCGTCGGAGGGCCGTCGTGTCAGGGCTGTTTAGCGTCCCACCAACACCAGGACTTGGGCTTGTGCGCTTTGAGCGGCACATGGTCGCTTTGGTGGAGCCTACTTGCGGATACATGCAGCTTTTTATAGAGGTTTAACAGGGCCCACTGTCAAACCCCACCACATCCTAGGCAAGCCCCACAACTCGCAGATGGCCTGGGGAGGGATCGTCAAGCCCTTGGACATAGTCCCTGCTGCCCTAAACGATGCTAAAAAAGATGCTGATACCTATGACATGACGAAAGTTTTGTAGAAGGAGTTAACGCTTTTCAAGCTGAACAAAAACTTTCTCAGGCTTTCAACAACTTTTTCATCATTTGAGGACAAAATAGCAAGAATCACTGATGTAGAATGTAAATTTTCGAAATCATATTTTACGATAAAATTTAAACTACTATTTTGATTTTTTTTTTTATTTCCCGGGATCCCGGGAAATCCCTAGAAATAATTATTTCATTTCCCGTTTCCCGGGAAGTTGATTCCCGGGAAAAATGGAAGCCCTACCGGGGATGTTGGCAGTATTTATGATATTGAAATGCTGATGTGACATATTGATGGATACGTCGAAGATTGGCTGATGGGTCGATCATCCGATATGTAGAAATGATGACTGCTGTCCTATAGGGGAACTAGGTTTAAAATGCACCAGTCAGCTAATACGAGCCATTGCATTTTCTGAGTTAATAGGCTAAATTAAGCTACGAAACCGATGGTAGCTGACGCCTAAACATGTTTTTAGATCAACAAATTCTAAATAGTAGTCAAGACATATATAATATAATTTTTTTAAATAAATTTGTTTTTTTTCCGTTTTTTTTTTGATAAAATTTAAGCTTCCGTTCCCTTAAGGATTTTGCACTAGATAAAAATATTTTTTCAATAATCTTTGCACATGTCTGGAAAAACAAATTAGTAAAGATTGTGACGATTACTTATATTGTGAAGTTACTAAAAAGTTAACTTTACTACATTTTTCATAGAAATACACATTTTAAGAAAAATATTTTAAGCTCTTTTAGTGTAATGTATTCAACCGTCTAAGACGAGTAAAGTCTTCTTCTTCTTCTTATTGACATTACATCCCCACACTGGTACAGAGCCGCCTCGCAGCTTAGTGTTCATTCAGCACTTCCACAGTTATTAACTGCGAGGTTTCTAAGCCAAGTTACCATTTTTGCATTCGTATATCATGAGGCTAACACGATGACGAGTTAAGTACTCTCCATTTAATTCCACCAATTATCCAATTATACCAATTATAATTGGTGCAATTAAATGGAGAGTACTTAACTCGTCTTATACGGTTGAACACATTTTAATAAAACCTCTGTATGCAGGATAAAACGCGCCCATCTGATGTGCTTGACAATGGATGTCATAGTTTGAGAAGGGCGTGTGCCAATAATAATTTATTTTTAAATAAATCACTCATAACTTCTTACTCATTACTTTTCACCTTCATTTTCTCACTTTACAACTCTTTCTTTTTAACTTTTTAATTGATAATTATTAAAAAGTTAAAAAGAAAGAATTGAAAAGTGAGAAAATGAAGGTGAATAGTGATGAGTAAGAAGTTATGAGTGATGAGAAGTTAGAAGAGAGAAGCAACAAGTGAGAAGTAGCAATTGAGAATTCCACTAAAAAGCCCTCAGTACTTTTATAATCAATCGTGAATTGTAAGCTGAGTTTTGGGATATGAGAACTGAGGAGTGAGATGGGAGTAGCGAGAAAAAGGAATGAGTATTGAGAAGTTAGAAGCGATAGGCAAGCAGTAAGAAGTGCGAAATAAGATGTGATCAGTGAAAAGCGAGAAGCAAGTAGTAGAGTAGGTGAGAAGTAATAAGCGAGATACTTTGTGTGAGAAAAAAGCAGTAAAAAAAGCATGAATAGGAATATGACAATTGATAAATGGGATGTGAGAAGTGAGAAACGAGAAGTGAGAGGTGCAAGGTACAAGGAGTTAAATTGCAGAATAGAGAAAAAAGCGATAAGAGAGGTGGAGGGAGAGAAGTGTGGAGACTACTCAGAATAGAGTTTTTTTTTCACCACATCTAAGACAGCCATGGAGTACAGGCTAAAGATCTACAAGCGTAGCTAAAGATCAATCGGACTGTTTTAATTATGACACATGTCCTTCTGAATGTGTAGAATAGAATGAGGCAACATAAGAGATTCTGGGTCATTCAAGAAATCCCTGGAGTTAGGCCTTAAGATCTACACGCGTCACTTTAAGATTTATCGGCCTATTTTAAATGTGGTACATGCCCTTTTGGATGTGTAGAATAGAATAAGTCAGCGGCAGAGGTTCTTGATCATCCAAGAAATCCCTTAAAATTGGCACACAGATAAATCAATCGATTTCAAATGTGGTACATGCCCATTTTTAATTATAGAATATGATGTATCTACGCCATAGGTTGTCGGTTATCCAAGACATACCTAGAGCAAGGTCTTAAGATCTACTACAAAACAAAAGAGAATTGCCTTTTGTGGTGCATATGCACAGGGCATTTATCATATTTGAAATAATCCAATTGCTCTATGGTTACTTATGTGCATCTCAAGGCCTTATTCCAGGAATTTCTTGGTCGACCAAAAACCTATGCAGGGAACGCGTTATATTCTATGTCTCATAAAGGGCACGTGCCAGTTTTGAAACAATTCATTCGATCTATGGTTACGCATGTTCAACAGCAAAGCATTCTGGAGGAGGAGGATTCAAAATTCGAGATTTGATGCTAGAGCGAACAGCAAGTAAAATGCCACCACAACGGTGATTTTGTGACTATTTGAAGATGAGCCATCTTGGCGATACACAGTGAAAGTGTTGTCGAAAAGCTGACTGGAAGAAGTTTTTCCATTCAACCATGTTTCGGAAAGAAGCATAGACATCATAAGAAGTATCGCTAACAGCCAACTTGTAACTCGCGATCGAGCTGTTGATGCCTCCGACATTTTGGTTGTAGATGAGGACAGGCGAAGAGATGATTGCAGCCGATGTTCCATTCGGATCACTGCTCCGACGACCACTGGAATTAATATTTTTTCCTGCAAGAGTACTGTTCGAACTGTGTGAGTACTTGCCTGCGTGCTGAGTTTGGAAGCCCCTTGTTCCTTTCCACAGAACCGGGATGACTATCGGACGCTGGCTGGAAAGGCTCTACTGTGTCGAGGGGATATGGGGCTTCCATGCGGCTTACAGGCGTGCATCCTGGTGTTGGAAAAGTGGCAGATGGTTGCTTTAACAGAATAACAAGTTCTGATATAAATCTGCTACTATCCACTGGTCGGGTTACAATTCAAAAACGGTGAAGTATCTTCCGCGGCTTCGGCGAGACATATACCACTGTAAAACTTACCTGATGAAACAGGAAGTTCGGCAGAGTGACATGTGTGAAGCAACTTGAGGCGAATAGGTTAAGCAAAACTGACAGAGTTAGGAGCAAAACCATTTTCCGAAAGACTTGCATTTCGACTTATTTTGGAGACGGTTATTGGATTACTGGGAGTCGTACCAGTGAGCCGTTTTTTGGACTTGGTTCAAACTCTCGTACAGTAATCCCTTCCGGCCAATAGAAGGAATCGCTAACAACATTTGAAACAGTTTTGCAGACAGTCACTTTGAAGGATACAAAGGACAAGTCATCAACGTTCTTGCCACGGGGGACTAACTTAACTGCTTTCACCATGGTTGGGTCGATGTTCGATATTTCTGCTACATACTGTTTAACTTCTTCTTCATTTTGGTCGGGCGAGAAAGGTGTCACGTAAAAGGATTTAAAATCTATGGTAGACTGCAAAACGTTTGCAACTTTCGATGGGATTGAACTTTGTTTGTAACGACGATTAGCTAACTGGTCTTCATTCTTGTCGGATTGTGTTAATCTTTTAGTGGTCTGTTGACGAGATGTTTTGTTACTTGCTGTGTTCGCGCCCTTGTCAAATACAGCCGGTGTTGAAATATTGAAGCCGGACAAAAATCCAGCTGAGGCTTCTAGTTATCGCCCAATCAGTTTGCTTTCTTCAATAAGCAAACGGTTTGAAAAGATTATTTTGAATAGAATGATGGTTCATAATAATGACAATTCTATTTTTGCTGATAAGCAATTTGGTTTTCGCCATGGGCACAAATCTGAAGGATATTCGACTGGAGTTGCTTTTCCTGATATAGAGAAAGCATTTGACAGTGTTTGGTTTGATTGTAAAATTGATGAATTATTATTATGATTATTAAACTGATCCAAAATTATTTAACAGATTGCTCACTGCAGGTAAACTATAAGAATTCCTGCCTTGGGAGGCTGGTGTCCCCCAAGGCAGCATACTGGGGCCCATACTGTATAACATTTTTACTTCTGACTTACCTGATTTACCACCAGGGTGTCAAAAATCTTTGTTTGCAGATGACACAGGTCTCTCAGCCAAAGGGCGAAGCCTTCGTGTCATTTGTAGTAGATTGCAAAAAAGTTTGGATATTTTCTCTACTTACTTGCAATTGGTCTAGCGAAGCCAAATATTTAGGACTTCTGCTGGATCAAAAACTAACTTTTAAAAATCACATTGAAGGCCTTCAAGCCAAATGTAACAAATATATTAAGTTGCTATATCCACTTATAAACAGAAAATCAAAACTTTGTCTTAAGAACAAACTTTTGATTTACAAACAAATTTTTAAACCTGCCATGTTGTATGCTGTGCCAATATGGACTAGTTGCTGCAATACCAGAAAGAAGGCACTCCAGAGGATTCAAACAAAATTTTGAAAATGATTCTGAAGTTGCCTCCGTGGTAATGAACTTCATGTAATTTCTAATATTGAGACATTGCAACAAATGTCCAACAAAATAATTTCCAATTTTAGATAAAAATCGTTGCAATCTTCTATTGCAACTATTAACTCCTTGTACCCTTAGTATAAATTAGGTTAAGTTTAGTTTAAGTAGAAAACGTTGTAATTCCTACATGGTTCAATTCAACCAGAGGAAATATCCTAACTGCCAGAGGCAATTGAAATGTATTAATAATAACTAAAAATATGACATCGCAAATAAGGATGATAGTGTTAAGAAAACACGGAACACCTAGTCTAAGAGATGAATGCATGTAAATGCAGCAAATAAAATTAGTTAAAAAAAAAAATGGCAAAAATAAGATAATGGTATTTTCAATTATATAATGGATATAATAATTAATGCATTGAGCAATTCCTAAGAATATTAAAACAATTTTGTATATCTCATAAATTAAGCAAAAGAACTAACATGCGTTAAGGATTTTATTATTGATAATAATATCAAAAACTGTTTCAATTCTAAACAATTGAAAATAACAAACAATAGTCAAAGTACCCTGCATAAGGCCGATTTTGAGCGTTAAAAGGCTAAGAAAAAATGTGAAAAGACAAATGCGAAAATAGGGTGAGATTATTGATTTCCTATGCCAAATCTCTTTTTCATGAATATAAGTGGGAAAAAATCTCGCTTAATTTTTCAAGAGGAGCTAAGTAACATTTTTTCATGAATTAATTGAAGTGAAGTGAAGATGAAGTAATTCGTGATCGAAAATGTTTTGGCCTTGAGAAGTTGATTTTAGAGGCAAAGTGATCATCTCGGATAAATGATTCAGTATTCAATATTTCGGAGATTTTTTTATTAATCCCCCTAAAAGTAAGATGGAAATCCTCTTTGAATTGTGAAGAAACATCATTGGTGTCTTCGAGAAAGTTATAGAAAAAGTTTGCTATAGCCCTATCTGCTATAATAGTCGAGATTGAGGCCGTTATTTATGAACCACCCCAAAAATCAGGTTTTCACGATACTATATTTTAGATTTTTTAAATGTTCTGCAAAGATGTCCGTCGCGATAAAAAACATGAACCTCCTGTTCAATCAAAGCTAATTGCCAATAATTATATTCTATTCCGGGTATTGAACCACCCGACGTGGACATTAATTTACAATGTTGTGAAAACTCATATGTGAATATGTACATTATGGAGAAGATATTAGGGGTATTCATGTAGGGTGGTATTTTTAACAAGGCGTATTTGCTAAATGTTTACCACTGCTTTCATGTGAACGCTCCACGCAGTGTACTCTGTATATTGATGTGTAAATGAACAAAATTATCTGTTCTATATTTTCTTATGTCAAAGTATAGCGAAAAGAGAGAATAATTTCATATTGTTCAAATGGTCTGGAATGATTGGTTGTAGCTTATTTGAGAATGAAAGATGGAAGTTTTTAAAATACTTCTAGATGCAAGGGGCGCACTTATGAATATGCATGCATGCAACATATATTTCGACTATTATTTAGCGCTATCCGTAATTCTAAGTCTAGACAAGACATGTGAATTAAGCAAGTCGCTTGAATTAAACGCGAATTGAACGTGTAAGCACCTTTATTTAATTCACTTGAACGAAAAAAAGTTGAATATGTTCAACTTTTGGCAAGTCAATTGAACTCAAAACTGAGTTGTTTAAATTCACTCTTTGCCCTATTAAAACGCAGCATATAAGAATGAGAAAAGCAGCCTCGCTCAAAATGTCATGTACAACCTGTAGTAGATAGTAATGAACTTATTAAATAAACGCACATAGGAACTTGTCGAACCTTGATTATTTAGAGCAAGATTCCACGTTTGTTATTTATTTTCTGAAAAATATCATATCAATACCCTTGAACATGGTATTCTAAATCGGTGTAAACAAATACACATCAAAATCGAAGTGTATCGGCATTCAGTCGCGTAAGTCAGATTTCCTTTGAAAGAAATACCAGCTCGTAAATATTTGGCTAAATATACCACGTATACAAGAAATACACTGAATACCAAGCGCTACGTGAATACCCCTATTGATTTGAAACATGTATTGGAGGTAACCACTTTCCCTTCGATGGGACTCGAAACCACGACCCTCAGTACGCTAGACTGGTGCTTCAACCAACTACGCTACGAAGGACCTCCGTCGGCCTTCGCAACGTAGCGGCTACTAAATGAGCTCGAGATTCTCGGAGGACTTTTCTTCTGGCTTTAACAGCTCAACGCGTTTCGTCTGACCACCAACGAAAGGCTTTGCGTCCTGGCCGAAAACTGGTCTGAGGAATGGATAGACCAGCGGCGTTGAGAACGATCTTGGGGAAGTCGGGAAACGTAAGCGGGGTAGTGTACTCCAACGCGCGCCGTATGCTGCTGTCAATGGACTCCTAATCGGCGGCATAATAACGCCATTATGGCTTCTTGAAAGTGGTAGGGGGAGAGGCGTTGGTAGTGACCTAAATTGGAAAATGGTTGCTTCCGTAGAGATCTGAAGAAGAAGGGGAGACGGGGTCTCACTGATGATGTCACTCACCTTTTGTTTGATGGCGGGAAGCGTTCAATAGGGGAGGTAGACATTCACTACCTCGGAGACGGACTCTAACGACTGAGAGGTCTTCACGAAACTGAATAATGTCAAAGGGGATCTCCCGGAGGATCCCTATCGCCATGGAATGCCGGATATTTGTACCTTGCATTTGCCTCCAAGGGTGCAATCGATGGAGGCTGGTGAGATGCAGTCGACCTCCTGAATGAACTATCGTTTGACAACAGTTCCGGGTTGGGCAAGTTGTTCCAAAAGCCGTTAACACTCCATTGAAGACAAAATTTAAACTCTAGTGGAAGTGTAGATCCGTACCCGACGCAGTTAAGAGCGATGATGACGCTATATCAGTTGTGATGCACTGATCAGAGGGGAAGAAAGCGCTTTGGGAGTCGGAGCGGAAATCCTCGGAGGTATCCGGAAAAACACTGTTGTAGACGGGAGTGTTTTGGGTGGTCGAGCCTGGGTGATCTCTAGACTCGTAGACGGGGCTGACATAAGGAGCTAGAATGCATTTGGTGACATGCTAGTAGTATTAGGACTTATCTCTCCGGTTGGATTGCCTGAGGAGCCTAGGACACTGGATCTATTGGACTTTTAGCCCGGGTTGGAGTCCCCGGGAAGCCCATGTAATTTATTGACAATAAGAGAACAGCAATATTTTCAATATTCATTATATCCGCCTTCATTTGCATCCGTTTACATTCCAAACATAAATGTCTGAATAAAAAATAAAAAAAATTAAAAATAAATATAAATATAAATATCGACGAAATGATTGGATTGTTGTTGATTTTATTAGTTTTGAGATAATTAGATAAAAAGACTGGTAATATCCGTTTAGACGTTCGTCCCTTTTTGGCAAATCCTGTCTCTCTCAAATCCGTCTCAGAAGACTATAAAAAAGGCTGATATCAAACATGAAAAAGAGTCACACCTGGCTGGCCAATTATATGCTTATTAACGATTTCAAATTTTATTTCTTACTATCTGAATTCGCTTCCGACTAATTTAACACTAAACAACCGAAAAATTGAACCCCTTTCACAATCGTGTTACTCTGTCGTTTGTCCTCTGCGAAGAATGTATCTTGTACACAATTGGACATAATCTCGTGGCGCAGAACGAAGCAATCATATGTTCCGGAAGCATGTGACCAATCTCCAAATCACTTCCTGTGTCCTGCGTTCTCCGTTGTTTTCCGGCTCCTGTGCCAGTCCTATCGTTCCGCACCGATACCCACCGCAGACAAAAAAATGCTTTACTCGACTGACTACAGCTCCTAGGTAATAATGAGAGCTCGTTTCACCCTCATGATTGCACTACTGCAAAAGCGAATTTCGCGCTGGGAGCGTGACTAGTGCCGATTCGATTCGCGCCAATTCCACAAAATCCATAACGACCAACTTATGGGAACAATAACACGAGAGCAACGAAGGTGTCAAAGGCAGTGCGCACAGGACAATGGAACCGGACCCGGGCGGTCGATCGATCGGCATGACCTGTCGTCGGTTGTCCGTTTCTCTAGGCTCGAGGAGAAGAGCAGGAAAATTCACAGAAAGAAGAATGCTCTCACAGGGACAATGTACGGTCGTCGTCGAGGGGACAGGTACGTGGCGGTGTGGTCACATGGTGACGAACAAGGACTGAAACGAGCTGGTGTCGAATTTGCAATGTTTCTTTTGCTAGGTTCGGTAGGGTGCTCCAGAAAAAACAATGGGAATCGTGCGATCATGAATCAAAAGCTGATAGTGAGCATATTTTTAGATTAGACTCCCAACGTCTCATTTGCAATTAATTCTCCATGGGAGTATAGAATGTCAAGAATAACTCTTTAACATTTTCTGGCAAATATCGTTAAACGTTTTTAAAAGTAATTCAAACTCCATCACAGTATAATAGTTTTCATACAAATTAATTTATTATTGTATGGAGTAGAGAGTTGTGTAGAATTGTGCGGAAATAAAAATTAAAGAAGTAAATTCTTTATTCTCTGATAGAGGAATACTACATTTTCGACATCTACTTTCTTGAGACACCCTAATTAGGCATCTCTTTGGTTTCTTCAAAAATAATAGTTCGTATGATACCTGGTTTGGCGCACAGAGTAAGGTAGAAGAAAACCCACTGAAGGGACGAACCTGGGGAGGTGATCCAAATGATTTAGCAACGTGAGTTAGTGGGAAGCAATCGCAAAAAGAAACGCAAATTCATCTCAGTTCGGTGCATTCAGAATTTCTCAGCAGCTCAAGAAAAGAAAGATCCCCAAAGAAAGAAGATTTTCTTTCATGATCTGAATAGGCACAGAAACTCGAAGTAAAAGATCTTGGGTGACATCGACGACGTGGTTCCCATGATGAGAAAAATAACAAAAGGATGAATAGGAACGGATCAATTCATTTTTGAGGTTTTCGAAGACGAGGCTGCAGACATTAGTGTTCAGCAGAAATTGAAGTGAAGGATGAGACGTACGCTTCAATTGACCCCAGTCCTTGCCAAAATTTGTTCCCATTGTTCAATCATTCGCTAGATCAGCGAATAAATATTATCTCAAGAAATCTGTAAAAAGGTCCAAATGTGCGGTTTTTTTTTCGAAATGATTTACAAACAAGGCGATAAGACCACGTACATTAAGAAGTTGACAAAACCAACAACCATACCAGCTAAGGTTGCCAGACTATCAGTGTTAATATTTCTTGATTATTTTAATGATTATTTCGAAATATAGAAGTTTCCCTTAGAAATTTAAACTTTTTAATTAATTTAAAGATAGTTCATGTGCTGCGATCATGGGATGTCAAAAATTCTTTGGTGTTTCCTTTGATTTGTGATGGTTTTGGATATTTTTTCAAAATCTTTTCAAAGTTAAATATGTACATTACTATTTAATAGTTTTTTTCTGAAGATACAATTCGTAGCAAAATATCAAAAGTTGTCCCTCACGTAAGAACGAGAAGATAACCTCATAGAATGTAATTCGCGAAAGGAAGAGTTATTTAGTGGACGGTGATTCAAAATTGAAGGGTTGGTTACGAGACGGAATTGATGCAGATGGTGACCAGAGTACGGAGTTCCCAGGCGATTCGGAAAACGAAGCTGCTTCATCGGACGATGAAGAAGCAGATCCACGGGCTAGCAGTAGGAATTTTAATCCAATACGACATGCAACGCCAATATTGATCCAAAAAGCCACCAATGAACTACCATGATGCGCAGTATTCTATTAAACAATATAGCCTGAATCGTAATCAACTCGTGGCTCTCCAAGTTGTTGCAAGAGATTGTAAGACCTCTTTTTGAACCCGGGACCGCTGGGTTCGATTTCAGAGGGAAATCGCCATCAAACCCTAGGGTGCTGGTCTAGAGCCAACGGCTGCCCCCGCAGAGGGTACAAAAGACCTCTTTTAGCTCCGGGTCTCAGGATGTAGTAACGCTGGGAAGCTTTCGAAGTACAGAAACCTATTTGTGGACGGGTACTTACGGTCAACTCAATTACTTTATTATATTTATTGGTCCTAGTTTAGTAATTAATTGTATTTACAAAGTCTTCTTTGCAAATTAAATTTAATTTAAAACACAAGTCTACTACATCAGTTCTATTGTTACTTTCGTTAACATGAGATATGTATTCGCAAAATACATTTAAAACTAGAATGCGTTTCTTCTATATATATATCGTTTAGGACAGGTATTATAAAGCTCGTCGAATAGAATAATACTCCATCCCATTCAAGGATACTACCTATTCCTACGCTGTAGGATTGACCAAGCGAGCTCCACTCGAGGACATGAATGGAACTTGTGTTTGATTGTTCCTATTTGTTGGTTGTTGCACAATGGACGCAATTTTCACCATCTACTGCTTCGCATCACGAACCATTAAACCTCCTGTGTTTTATACTTTCATTACTGCTAAATACAGTTGACTCAGTCTTAACGATGTGATCTGCTTGTCTGCAATGTTTCGCCACATGCGGGGCCAGTTGGTGTTAGGGTGATTTCTCTCGATTTTTTGGCTGCTCCGTACGTTGTATAGCCTATCGATGAATTTGATTGTTGCTTGCTACAATTTGTCTGATATCGGGAAGATCCAGTGGAATTGGCTGTCGAGGGTTTTATTGGACGATCAGAGAGCTGTAGAAAGGTATCGATTTTAGTTCCTTCAGATGTCCGTTGGTTGCTAAGGACGGACTTTTCAAGGCAACCACATGCAAATTAAGCCCTCTCTCCTCTTTGCTACGTGCTAACTGCATGATGGGTATTCCACAAAAAAGTACCCATTGTGGAGGTGATTTTTGTTCTGTGCACCGCAGAGAGATACCATATTCTCGACGTACCAAATGTATTCAACATCGCTACTTTTTGGTGTAACGTCAACGATCGAGCTGAATGAAGCCACATTTGTTGAGAAAATCTTCCCACTTGCGCATTCCAATTCATTGTCGTCATAAGTAGAATTGAATTAGCAAAGTTATTCCCCAAAAAATCTTGATTGAGTTTTCTGTATGAAGCCATGGAATATTAATTCTACCACCACCGAGAAATCCCACGTCTATTGGATATTGTTTTGCGCATATTAAGCTTCGGCGCCTGTTGCTATCTCAAATGCGCAACACTCATTCCATGTCTTCGATGCATCTAGCTGATTTTGTAGCCACACTGATATCGTCAGCGTAAGCTACAATCAGATCATCATCTCCACATACACGCTCGAATCTGTACACCAGGGGATGAAGGCCCAAGTAGCAAAATTAATTTTATGATGCACTGGAAGCACACTTCTAGACTTGTGCCTTAAAACCACATTTAAAGCCAATTGTCCTACAAGCTTGCTTCAAGACAGCCATAAAACTACTATAAGACGAAAGAGGCCCACTCTTGAGAAGGTGTTCAAGACCATTTTCCAAGGTTGGCTTAAAACTTGTTAGTTTTATCAAAGTGAGCTTATGATGGTATGAAAGATCAGCATAAGCCCTTTAGGATTACTAAGGAATTTGACAGACATGTGTTTTCGTTATCTAGATCCACTCGATTGTTTATAGTACTTTGTTTATATTGAATTTTAAATAAAGAACTAAATCGAACAGTATCTCATAATGATGAAAAAAATTATTATGGATACGTTGATAAATTGAAACTTAATTTGCGGCATTGTGATCGTGTAATTCCACACGCCACAACCACTTTCATCGGATCGCTTTTCCGAATAAATGTATTAAATATTGAACGCGCCTTTATTTATATTGGGTAAGAAATATAATATTATTTTGAAAAACTATTTTTATTTAAAATTGTACATACCCAAAAAAATAAATTTTGCTCTAACTTTTATTTCCGCAGATGTAACAATATTTGCTTCTTAATGCCCCCAATCTATGAAATGACTTTCTCATGCATGTAAAATTAAACCAAATAGTTTTCTATCGATTCATAGAAATGACTTCCATCAAGAAATTTGAGCGCAGACGTGATAATCCGCCATGAATTTCAATAGTTTTATCTAAAACCATCATAAGATTGGATTAACTACTTTATCTCGAACAAAACCTATTTGAATTTATGGTGAACATGATAAATTGAACTAGATTTTCCGCATTTATCTTGACGAAGCTTAGTTTGTCTTGAATAAAACTAAACTAGTACTGGTCAAAAAATTAAGAAGTTTTATTGAAAGAGCGTTACGTTTGGTACTTTCATTATAACATGTTGTTTACAATTCCAACGAAAACAAGTCGTTCATTTGGAAAGTTGGTTGCGGCCGTTAAATATTTACTAAACTAAATATCTGCACAAATGCTGAATTAAATGAAAACTCAATAGGGTTGCTGCTCCTCAGTTTCATAATACATATCTATCTATATCAATAACAATCGAGAACAAATAATTGGAGCGCAAAATGTTTTGATTTTGTGATGGTTTTCAGTAGTGGGCACTCATAGTACCAATAAAAAAACGACCTAGATTTAGGTGAAATCTCATCCGTATTTATGAATATTATCAATATAATAACATGCAATTCTAACTGAAAAAGAAAATGCATATAACTTATTTGTTTACCTGTCAGTTAAACATCTATGAGGGTTATTTTAATCAAAAAGTAAATGGATTAATACTTCTTTTATTATTAAAATAAACCAGCTTGAAAATATGAGTAGAGTAGATAGTTCGATAATGATTTTTGGTCAAGATTTGCAATAATATGTTAAAGATTTCAAAATTCTATCTTGTGCAAATACTTACATCTTGTTGTATTTGTTTGCGTAGCTCAACCGTTCGTTGAAACTTTCGCCTGTGTATTGTACCCAGTTGGTTATGATTACGAACGCCCAAAAAATCGGTAGAAAATGTATTTTAAAGAAAATTGATCGATCATATGATAATGGGAGGATATGAAATCTGCCCTCGGCGTATTGGAAGATCAAGACAGCTGATGGTAATTTGATCCGATAGAAAAGCAAAACTGCAGCTGATGATCCGACGAAGAAACTTCAGTAAAAAATTCCCATAGAAAAAGTCAGATGCTTGCGCAAAATGGAGTTTCCGCCATACTCTTGGATAAATTTACATTATTTTGCTGCTTTGATCCACTTGTTTTTAGCATTTATACACTGGTTTGCGTCCAATTTGACATTATGTTTTGTTTGTTTTGATGTATTCTTCAATAAGAGCACTTTCTCTCCACTCAAACGGTTACAGTTTTAAGGAAGTTTTGCGCAACGGCATTTTCAAGATCGTTCTTTCTTAATGAAGATTACCATAAAACTTTCTCAAAAACTATTTGGCTTTCAATTGAGATAATCAGTATTACTTCGTTTCAGTTACGTATTGCTAAATCTCGTGTCACTTAAACCCTCACAAAACCTTTTGCTCCTATCAGGAAATATAAAACAGTTTTAATCGTTTAATAGAAAGTAATTTACTTACTCAAAAATCTAGAAAAATCTTCTAATCAGATTTTTTTCTCAATCACGATAAGGTTTTGTCGCAGCCTAGGTTATAAAAGTAATAAAGATATGATTATTTTCATTACTTCATTCAAATTGTATCGTCATGACCTTTAAGGATTTAGATGGATCGTCGGTTTTAATATCAGAACAGTCGTTGCATAACGATTCACTGGAGTGCATAAAGCAGTGCAGTTCGATTCTGCTTTTATTATTTTAATTAAGCCATTCCACGTTTGGCGTTCCGCGGATCGATTTAATTTCGTGGAACTGAAATCGGTGTGCTCCTGTTTTAGATAATCGCCGAAGAAGAAATTACAATTATGGCCCGATCTGCTGCTTAACCGATCGATCGGGATGGCGCTTCTGGGCAAAGCCATTTCTCTTTTAATTTTGCTGCTCCGAGAACGAGAACCAGCGAGACGCAACATGGTAATGGACGACGCGACTTATCTGACATAACTCGGATAGTGTGGGTTTTCTGTTCCGTCGGTTTTTTCCAATATTCCGAATAGAGTCCAGGTGAATGGACCGATTAAGGACGTTTGTAAGAACTCAATTGGTGGACTGCCTCTTCGGGGAAGCCAGATGATAAGCGCGTTGCCTCCGAAGGATTACAGTCGCCGGGACCTCAGGATCGAGATTGGTATTCTTCTGGGTTCCGCATCACGGTGGCATTCTGACGATAATGGCTGTCATCCTTGTGGCCACCGGCCAGGAGAAACGGTTTTGTTCTGGGTGGTTGAGAAGATTATGAGAAACCATAAAATAAGTTGTCCTCATTTCAAATTAATTTGTTCTTGGTGTTTTCATTTCCCAGAGACACTGGCGGAATTGTTGTGGTAATATTTTTTACATTAGCCGATGCAGTATCAAGCATCTGCTTTCTAGTTCGATCATAAGTAATACAATTGGATACAAAATAAATTTAATAAGTGTTTATTCACATTAATTTGCTCTATAATTTACGCTTGAGCCTGCAATTGTGCTTAATGCTATCAAACAAAACTAACTGAATTACGCATGGAACTAAACAAAAAGTTTGAAAGGAGAAGCAAACAAAAATCCAAAAACAAAATTTTTTCTTGAAAAGAAAAACTTTTTGATATTTGTCAGACAGACACTGTTTAAATTCTCTCGACTCTTTCAAGGTCCCAACTCCAAACTTATGCTTTCAACCACACCTGGCCAAAACAGCCCTTAATTGACAATTGGTTTGCTATCAAACAATCGCCACGTGTGGTAATTCCAGGTCAGTGATATGCGGTGGGTCTCAATCCGGTGACAATCCAATCAGTGTAAATAGTCTTGTAAACGATTGTACAGCACCAGGGACGGGCACCGTTGCGTTTAGAGGCGATGTGTGTTTACCCTGCGGGACCAAAACATTACATCGTATGAGGACATCCCAAGCTCCGGTATCCAGCTGTTCAATTATCTTTGGTGAGTGATCGATTTTTGTTGGACCTCCTCGCAGCACGCGTGGCCCAGAGTAAGAGTCGTCATGCTGGTCGTCTAGGGATAATTGTCTCGTGTCCTGCCACCACCACGATCACTCTATACGACGATATACGACAGGAAGAATTTATGCTCATAATGATACCATTCCGGAGATAACAAGAGCAAAAAATAGGCAAACAAGAACAACTCCAACGGAATCCTGATCAATACACAAACGGATTGTATACTAAAGGGCACAACCAACACAGCATATATGTTTGAGAAGAATGATATCTTAACCGGTGTTTACCTGCCAGTGGTTACAAACATGTGCTTTCGCACCTTCCTGTGCGTTCTTGGTCGCCAAGGCGCAGTGTGAGCTCGTGGCATTAAAAACATCGATAACAGTGTGTTTACCTCCCTCAGTTGACATAATGTTTCATTGGGTGGTTCACTGGGCCTCCTGTCAAGTACGAACAGATGTAAAATCGTTTGATCGTACCAAACTAACGATTCGACGATTGATAACGAACGTTATCAATTATGTGCCTCTCGTGGTCGTGATCTTATGGATATTCCCAGTTAAATTTCATTTACGCTCTTAGATCATAATTTACTCTACAAGAATGTTATAAAACCAGTGTAAACCAAAATGTTACTAGGGGTTCAATGAA
>NC_085139.1:231624048-231720483 GCF_024139115.2 Armigeres subalbatus | reverse complement strand
GTGCCTTTGCTGCATAATTTATCAAAATAAACAGCTTAAGATGGACCTGGAGCGTCTCTAAAACTCATTATTGGAGAATTTAGTTTGAGGTAACTTCTTGACAGATGAAAACTATGATAAAACCTACAGTTTATGCAAATCCTTGATAAAATGCAATAAAACTTGAATAAATCCAAATAGAATTCAAAATGTTTCTTGGGGGTACAATACTTGCCATACCGAACGTTGGATGTCGATCGGTTGAGACAGATGCCCGTTTATCATCAATCGGGATGTGGAGCGGTCTGCAATTTGGGAGAGAAGAGTAATCAGATGTTTTTTTTGAGCAAGGGTAAACGGAAATCTGCAGCCAGACACCTGAGGAGGTTAACTCAGGTAGTGTGGGATGGGTATGTCATGTAACTCTTACCCGACCTACTAAACCAAACCTCTCGCTCGCCAGCCCGCCAATTAACAATACATCAGGGGAACTATTGAGAACGCTCACGCCTATGCTAGCGCATTTGACGCATTCATACAACAGCGACTTCAAGGGTGGTAACCTCACCACGTCGATCGCAAGCTTAGTAATCTAGCGGACCGTATCATAATTTCACGTGGAGATAGCACCCCGACAACAACCACCGCATGAAACCGCAATGACCTCTATATCTACATACGGAGGTCACGGCAGCCCACCTGCGACATGTTGGATGTCGGGGTAGCATGTTCACTATCACAGGTGCCTGCATTCGTTGGTTTTGTTCAAGACGCCACCACAGCTGCAGTTTCGACATACTGTTGAGATGATGTGTTTACGCATTCCATAACTTTCCTCGCACATTCTCTCGACGAGGTTGTCCGGGGTTGTATCCACAACGCTAAACAAGCAGCATGGCATTGCGTTCTACTCGAATCGCGGGCATGCGAACATCATGCTCTGCCGACTCTCCTCACCTACACATTCTGACACTGCAGAATCTGGAAGCCAAACCTCTGCAGGAATTTTTAAAGCAACCATGTTGCAACACCTGGTAGGTGGAAGTTGACCTGACCATGTTTTCTATCGACCCAGTGGACACATCCGTATCAGTCTGTGTCCAACGACCTTTGACCGCGATGTCCCATGCTCTTGCCATTTGAGCAGCGAGGCTTCTCTTGACACGTCGCACTTGCACCGAGTCCCTTTCGGAGCACTTCCACTTTCCCAGGAGATGTCTATCGGCATCATCCAGCATAACGCACACCGCCCTCATATGATATGGTGCGATATGCACTCGCGACACGTAGACACATCAGCCGGTGTACTCTGATCAGTTTCTTTACATTGTACTCGGCCTTTAGTGCTACGGCCCAAGCTGGTACGCATAGCGGATGATAGACAATGCTACGCCGCTATCAACTTAGCGCACTTGACTATTCATCGCCGATCTGTTGGACATCATTCGTGATAAAGATTTTATCGCCAATGAAGCCGCTGGATACGCATAATCGACGTGGCTCGTAAATTGAGCTTATCGTCGATCATCACGCCCAGATGCTAGAGACCCCACGGAGTTAACTGTGGGTCCTACTCTTATCCCCGCTTGCTGCAACCCATGGCGGTTATACACCACGACTTCCATCTTGTGATGTGCAAGGGACAACCGCCTCGAATTGAGCATTACTCCACTCTGCCAATCGCGTATGAAGCCTTCAGTTCGATCTTCGTCGAGAGTGTCTCCCCATTCTAGACTGGATCCGCGAAGCCTTCTATTTTCACACCGGCCTGGAGACTTAAGTGTAATACTCGTCGACATAATATTCCACAGAACCCCAGGATCGATCCCTGGAACACCCGCAGACACTACGATCGACATTTGACCAGCATCCGTGTCGTTATATCAGCACCCATTCTGAAAATAACTTTCGGTATCCTGCACATGTATTCCGGAACTCTCAATCGGTGCAGGAGTCAAATACTGTCCAGTTAGCATTGAACGCATTTTTACATCAAGGTAATCACGCAGTATCTAATACCGCCTGTTCAAACCTCTCGCTATCTTGGCCGTATCTACATTGATCAAATTGCTTCGACGGTGGAACGACCTTTACGGAAGCCATACTGGTTGTTGATAGCACCAGTACGCTCGGTATAGGTCGACAATCTGTTCAGAATAACCCTCTCAAGTGCTTACCAACTCAGCGAGAAGGCAAATCGGTCTGTATGCCGAAGGTTCTCCGGGATTTCCCAGGCTGGCAATAGCACTAATTTCTGTCGTTTCCAAACGATCTGGGAAGTTTCCTTCATCCAGACAACGTTGGAGGCAGCTCCTGAACATATATGGAGCGGCAAAAATCGAATGGTTCAGGGCCAGGTTCAGAATACCACCGGACCCGGCGCCTTATTGAGCTTAAAACCTCTTGCGGTTTCGATAAGCTCTTCGATAGTCTCTAACGGGACCACGTCTACCGAGCTACACGGTGATCAGGCCAGTCTGGTGAATCATGCTTCGGAACAGCCCTTCAACGATCCTAGCTAACATCTCCGAGATCTCAGGAGGTGTGCTATTTGTTTAAGCCATCACTATCCTGTAAGCATCCCTTGAGTGTTGTTTGCCATACTGACAACCTTTCAAAGCAGGCTCTTTTACTACACTTTAGTTCGTGTAGTTTAGAGCTCTGCTTTGTCCACCAGTACTGGTTTAGGTTCCCATATGGCTTACATTTCTTGGTACATAGCCATGTCGCAAGATCGTGTCAAGACATCGGTCAACCTGTCACCAAAGGTTCAAAGTCCGATCTTCCACTGTAATGATTCAATCAGCAGTTCTCGATATAGAGCTATCCTTGGTCAGACCTTTGACCTTTTCTTTCTAGATCCAGTGGGGTATAGCTAACCATAAACGAAGTTCCTGATGGTCACTAGCTGTATACCCTTAGCAATACGTAAACGAAGCATACTGATTAAATATTTTAAACTTTCTTAAAAAAAAAAAAACAACCAACGGTTCTTTCAATTCTGTATAAAACCTTGTCATATTAAAAAAATGCCTGGAAATGGTAATGATAAACATAAATATGATTTGGAAATATGTACTTTGTGAACATTTTCAGTTTCTATACCCTATGTTTGAATATAGAAGTAGTAAGTGAGGATTACCAAACGGTTGTACATTTTCTAGAAAGCCCTTACAATTAAAACGATTTTTTGAAAGATTCAGTAAACCTGGGCAACTCAAAAAATAGATCTTATCCGTGGGTTTACGACAGGAAAGTTTCCGAACTTTCTTGGTGTGAATCCACGCACTACTGGATCTAATTAGGCCAATAAACTTCAAATCTGTAAAGTTTGTCGGTCGTTGATCGAGTTGCGTTGTCGAATCAAGAAAACCCCTACTTTGGAGAGAATTTGATGATCTTCGGAATCGCCATTACCTAACAAACAATTTAAGCTGAATAAGCTAGTTTCCAACTGATAAGACTATTTGTGGATGAATATGCGCTCTATCAGCATCCAATTTTTGTTGGGTAGACCTACTCGAATGAATAAAAATCCAATTCTAGAGTGGCTTGGTCGGAGCTACTGGACTTTTAATAAAATTTGGAGTGAGATGGCCAATGATAACGGTAGAACCTTGTCGACTCAATAAAATTGAAAATCGTTTTAATTGGATCAAGATATGTCCGTTTCCGGAGTGGGTCTGTCGGAAGTTTGGAAGTGCTGGTGGATTTAATTAGGTCAATAGCATCCAACTTTTTGTAGTAGGACCTAATCAATTAGTTCTAAATTCAAAATATTACTATTCACCAAATATTCAACGGCTTCGTTTTATTTTTTCACATATACAAACTCGTACCTAAAAGTTTCTAGTTTATTCGAATAAGAAATATCACTGGATCAAATGGGAATTTTCTCATTGTTCACCTCAATAAGTCGAGCTGAGTCTATGGGTCTCCGGGCCTTCTATAAAAAGTTTGTTTTCGGAGCGATCATATAGCCTTTACGTATACTTAGTATACGAGAAAGGCAAAAATGGATGCTTTTCAAAGGGGCCTGGGGTCATATTGACCCCAGTGCAGAGCACAAACAAAAGGTTAATGCAGACATCCCACTGACATAGCGGAATTCAGAATTGTGATCTAGACCAGTGGTTCTTAACCTTTTTCTTGAGAGGTATCCCTTCGAACTTTTGCATTAATTGAGGTACCCCTTCTTGAGACTAAGCTTCCAACCCTCTTGACAGAATAGTTCCAAGCCCTGTGAAAGGAGGCTTCCGAGCCTCCTGAAAGGAAGCTTCCGAGCCTCTTGAAAGGAGGCTTCCGAGCCTCTTGAAAGGAGGCTTCCGAGCCTCTTGAAAGGAGGCTTCCGAGCCTCTTGAAAGGAGGCTTCCGAGCCTCTTGAAAGGAGGCTTCCGAGCCTCTTGAAAGGAGGCTTCCGAGCCTCTTGAAAGGAGGCTTCTGAGGCCTCTTGAAAGGAGGCTTCTGAGCCTCTTGAAAGGAGGCCTGAGCCTCTTGAAAGGAGGCTTCCAGGCCTCTTGAAAGGAGGCTTCTGAGCCTCTTGAAAGGAGGCCTGAGCCTCTTGAAAGGAGGCTTCCGAGCCTCTTGAAAGGAGGCTTCCTGAGCCTCTTGAAAGGAGGCTTCTGAGCCTCTTGAAAGGAGGCTTCTGAGCCTCTTGAAAGGAGGCTTCTGAGCCTCTTGAAAGGAGGCTTCCTGAGCCTTGAAAGGAGGCTTCGAGCCTCTTGAAAGGAGGCTTGAGCCTCTTGAAAGGAGGCTTTCGAGCCTCTTGAAAGGAGGCTCTGAGCCTCTTGAAAGGAGGCTTCCTGAGGCCTCTTGAAAGGAGGCTTCCGAGCCTCTTGAAAGGAGGCTTCTGAGCCTCTTGAAAGGAGGCTTCCTGAGCCTCTTGAAAGGAGGCTTCTGAGCCTCTTGAAAGGAGGCTTGAGCCTCTTGAAAGGAGGCTCTGAGCCTCTTGAAAGGAGGCTTGAGCCTCTTGAAAGGAGGCTCTGAGGCCTCTTGAAAGGAGGCTTCTGAGCCTCTTGAAAGGAGGCTGGAGCCTCTTGAAAGGAGGCTCTGAGCCTCTTGAAAGGAGGCTTCTGAGCCTCTTGAAAGGAGGCTCTGAGCCTCTTGAAAGGAGGCTTCCGAGCCTCTTGAAAGGAGGCTTCCTGGAGCCTCTTGAAAGGAGGCTCTGAGCCTCTTGAAAGGAGGCTTCTGAGCCTCTTGAAAGGAGGCTTCCGAGCCTCTTGAAAGGAGGCTTCTGAGCCTCTTGAAAGGAGGCTTCCTGAGCCTCTTGAAAGGAGGCTTCTGAGCCTCTTGAAAGGAGGCTTCCTGAGCCTCTTGAAAGGAGGCCTGAGCCTCTTGAAAGGAGGCTTCTGAGGCCTCTTGAAAGGAGGCTTCTGAGCCTCTTGAAAGGAGGCTTGAGCCTCTTGAAAGGAGGCTTCTGAGGCCTCTTGAAAGGAGGCTCTGAGCCTCTTGAAAGGAGGCTCTGAGCCTCTTGAAAGGAGGCTTCTGAGCCTCTTGAAAGGAGGCTTCCTGAGCCTCTTGAAAGGAGGCCTGAGCCTCTTGAAAGGAGGCTTCCGAGCCTCTTGAAAGGAGGCTCTGAGCCTCTTGAAAGGAGGCTTCCGAGCCTCTTGAAAGGAGGCCTGAGCCTCTGAAAGGAGGCCTGAGCCTCTTGAAAGGAGGCTTCTGAGCCTCTTGAAAGGAGGCTTCCTGAGCCTCTTGAAAGGAGGCCTGAGCCTCTTGAAAGGAGGCTTCTGAGCCTCTTGAAAGGAGGCTTCTGAGCCTCTTGAAAGGTGGCTTCCGAGCCTCTTGAAAGGAGGCTTCCGAGCCTCTTGAAAGGAGGCTTCCGAGCCTCTTGAAAGGAGGCTTCCGAGACACCCACAAACACATAAATGTCACCGGGAGATGACAGGCCAGGCGGACTCAAGAGCAGACACGGGCGGAAGCTGTCGCCGTCGAAGGGACAGACGCTACTCCACAGGGAGAAGGATGGAGTACCGTAGTAGGTCAGAAGGAGAAGAGAAAGAAACAGCTGAAGCGAAAAGAGGCAAGAAAAATGGAGCAGAACGGGAAAGAAAAGCCTCCACCTCGTAAAAAGACGCCGAAGGGGGAAGCTGTACTAGTAAAGGCTAACGACACTACGACGTATGCAGCGCTTCTCAAAAAAGTTAGAGAAGATCCTGAGTTGAGGGACTTGGGCGAAAACGTGACCAGGCGCACACAAACCGGAGAGATGCTCTTCGATTTGAAGAAGGACCCTGCGGTTCACAGCTCGGTTATGCAGGAGCGCATTGCGAAATCATTGGGCTCAGAGGCGGAGGTCAAAGCCTTAACTCCAGAGATGGTGATTTTGTGCAGAGACCTAGACGAGATCACGTCGGAAGAAGAGCTGCGGGGTGCACTATAAGCGCAGTACAATCTAGGCGAGGTGCAAATGTCGATCCGGATTAGGAAGGCGGAGGCACACAGACAGCGATGATTCGTCTGCCAGTAACCGCTGCTCATAAGGCACTGGAAGTAGGCAAATCTGCGGAGAGATGCTTCAAGTGTTTGAGCTTTGGACACCGGGCAGGAGCTTGTAAAGGTCCAGACAGATCTAACATGTGCTGGAAATGTGAGGAAACAGGTCATCTTGCGAGAGACTGCACGCAAAGACCGAAGTGTATGCCTTACACTTCAGAGATTAGAAATGACCATCAGACGGGTGGCTACAAATGCCCAGCCTACAAGAGGGCGATCGCAGGCCAGCAGTAGTGAAGATAATTCAGATTAATCTGAATCACTGTGAAATCGCACAGCAACTGTTATGGCAGTCTATAGCAGAAGCGATGTGCGATGTCGCGATAATTGCAGAGCCGTATAGAGTTCCCCCTGATAATGGCAACTGGGTGACAGATAGAACGGGTTTGGCTGCGATACAAGTCATGGGCGAATTCCCTATTTAAGAAGTGGTGGAGAGTTCATGCGAAGGCTTCGTGATTGCCAAAAATTAACGGCGTCTTCATATGCAGCTGCTATGCACCTCCAAGGTGGACCGTGGATCAGTTCAGCCAGATATTGGATCAGTTAACCGATAAGCTGATCGGACGAAGGCCGGTAGTCATAGGAGGTGACTTCAATGCCTGGGCCGTGGAATGGGGCAGTCGAGTGACCAACACAAGAGGATATATCCTGCAGGAAGCTCTAGCGAAGCTAGATGTACGATTGTGTAATGAAGGCTCGGTGAGCACATTTCGGAGAGATGGGAGGGAGTCTATCATCGACATCACGTTCTGCAGTCCTTCGTTGACGGCAAGTATGGACTGGAGAGTTAGCGAGGAGTACACTCACAGCGACCACCAGGCGATTCGCTACCGTATTGGCCAACGAAATCCTGGTGCAACACGAAGAAGGATAACCAGTGAACGGAGGTGGAAAACGAAAGCCTTTAACAAAGACCTATTCGTTGAGGCACTTCGACCGGACAGCAGTAAGGTTAGGGCTTGCGACGCTGCAATGCCACGAAAACTAGAACCGAGAAGCAATCGGCGTCCAGCTTACTGGTGGAACAACAGGCTAAGTACGCTACGCGCTGCTTGCCTCAAAGCTCGGAGGCGGGCACAGAGAGCAAGGACGGAACCAGAGAGAGAGGAACGCAAAGCGGTGTTCTGAGAAGCTAGGACCGCATTGAAATGTGCTGTCCAACTTAGTAAGTCAGACTGCTACAAGGAGCTGTGCCGAGAAGCAGACGCCAACCCCTGGGGGGACGCGTATCGGGTAGTGATGGCGAAAATCAAAGGACCTTCGACGCCAGCAGAAATGTGCCCGTACAAGTTGAAGGCAATTGTGGAGGGTCTTTTCCCGAAACATGATCTGACCATGTGACCGCCAATACCGTACGACGCAGAAAGAGAAGCAAATCCCGTAGATCGACAAGTGTCCAATAGTGAGCTTGCAGAAGCGACTAAACACCTGAAAGCGAAGAAAGCCCCGGGTCCGGATGGAATACCGAACGTTGCGATCCTGGCATCCTTGAGAGAATCATCCTCAATAGGCTGACGAAACGTACAGAGGGAGAACGCGGGTTGTCGAATATGCAGTTCGGATTCCGTAGAGCAATATCGACGCGACGGTGGATGCAATTCGAACAGTGCTCGAGAGTGCTGAGAAGGCGTCCAAGCAGAAAAGACGGGGAGATCGGTACTGCGCAGTGGTCACGATAGACGTGAAGAACGCGTTCAACAGCGCCAGCTTTGAAGCCATCGCGGCGGCGCTGCACACAATGCGGGTCCCCAACTATCTGTGCAATATCCTGAAAAGTTGTTTTCAGGGTAGAGTTCTGATGTACGATACGAACGAAGGACATAAATCGATGCGCGTTACAGCGGGTGTTCCCCAGGGTTCCATACTTGGTCCAACTCTTTGGAACGGGATATACGACGGAGTGTTGACTTTGCAGATACCCAGGAAAGTGAAAATCGTGGGTTTTGCGGACGACGCACAGTTCTTTGTCCCTTGGACAAAAATGGAAAAATCGACTCTCGTATTTCGTCGAATCAAGTAGACCATGGTATTAACATATATTTCAATTATGCTGTATGCGCATTAGTGAGGTGTGTATGCACATTTGTGAGGTCACTAGGACGATCAAAACAATTCGTGTTTGTAAACATTTCCATCGCTGAAAGTGGATGATTTATCACCTGTATGGGTACGGTACCTTTCACTGTGAAAATCGATATGGAAAGGGTAAAAACAAGTAAGTAAGATCCAATTTAAGGTGTTTCAGTTGGACATATTTCGATCATTGTGATAAGTAAAGCTTCCAAGTCATGGGCATGAAGTTATATAGGAAGAAATAATCTACAACTTCAAACAGCTTTTTAAAAAAAGTACATCAAAACACATCTCTGAAAATCGCACCAGAGCTCACTTATAGTATTCTTAAGAGAATGGAAGTGATTCCAGCTGCTCTTATTTGCTCTATTAATAGCTGTGAACGATTTTCTAGGTGATACTCTTGCGCTCAATAACATAGATATATACAAACAATAGCTTTCCATTGATCTGTCCCAACGAAAAGCTCATGTGTTGAAGTTTCTGTCGGATTTATATAACCCAGATAATTGCTCCGAGGAACTTGAAAAAGAACTAAAGCAGTTTTGCAAATTATTTTGTTTGAGAATTGCGAAGACCTCAAAAACCGTTTCAGGAATGTTCAAATAAAACAAAGAAATAACGTGTTGATACCTCATCAATAATAATGAACCTGAGGAGCGAGCATTTGCGGCCGATATAACAAGTAGCTCAAGCGCAAATCAGGAAAAGGTTATGACAGCGGCACAAGCACTGCCGTTTTACACTGACTTGGATTTATCCGAGAGAAAGTACAATCTGCTTCGAAGTACTTTAAACGAGGTACATGCAAATCTGCTTCCTAGTCTTTACGCGTTGAAACGTCCCCTGAGGTTTATTGGCAAGACCTAATGAATTGTTCCTCGCTAAGCATTATGCAGCAACTTTCTGTCGAGAGTTCATTTAGCGTTAATCTTTCACTCACCTCTACACACAATCGCAAATTAGACAAACGTACACGGGCCCTTCTAATATTTTCGATTTCGATTATCTACCGTTTGGCTTCAGTTAGTAACGAATCGAGCCAAAAACAAACAGACAAAATTCATCACCGAATCTTTCCCACAGATAGCAAATGATGCATAGCCGAGTATTTGTTTACATTCGGTTCGTAAACGAATGAAATCGCAATTGAGTGGTGAGTGAGGATTCGGCAGAAAGATTCAGCCAGCAAAACGAATCATTGAGTCTAAATTGAATCAATCTTCTGAGTCCAACTCAGTATTTTCTGCTGCACTCACTACACATCGGTTTATCTTCATCTCTCGATTTCTTTTCGCACTATCTTTGGTTTCACTTATTCCTGCTGGGGAGGCAATCAGTAGGTATGAATCGTTTGTCGGTTCGCTGTTTGGTTGAGTAGCATTCATTTTGCAATCGTGTGTTCGCTGATGGATAGGGATTTTAAATCTGCGTGATTCGTGTGAGTGAGTGAGTTTTCCCATAGCTGGTCGAGAGCTGAAGGACGATAAAACTTGTATGCAAATGGGCTGATGGAAGCTCAGGACATAGCACCTACACACAAAAATTGTCGAAGGCTGAGAACTCAGATGAGAGCCTGCTTGTCGTGGCTCTAGTTCCATTAAAAATTATCGACATTAAAAACAACACTATCTGTTCAAATCTGCGGCCATGTTCAACATCCTTCACTCTCTGGCTATCCGGAAGATGCTCCCAGTCGAACCATCCCTCGAGCACGACGACACGCCACATCGTCTATGATGCCAAATGACCGGATGAGCAGCTAAAATTCCTTGATTATGATGATCCCCTGATTCCCGAATCCTATGTCCTATTCATCCTTAAACATTGTAAACCCAACCTCGAGTCACGAGTACGTATCAATAATCATGGCTCCGTAAAGTGTTATACACGCCTGAGCCTACAAAATAAACGAACTTGGAAAAAAAAATTAACAAATTCCAATGATTTCTGATACCGTCGTTAAAAAACAATTCCTCAAATAATTTCTAAGGATATCCTGATTCTATAGTATAAAACATTAGAGCTGGCGTTTACGTCACTTATGAGATGATCAATTGGAAATTGGTCAATTGTTGTAATAGAAACTGTTATCATACCTCTTATTTTTCTTAAAAAGATCCTGATTCTTTGAGGCATATCGTAGAATCTGGCGTTTACAGCATTTATGCAATTATCTATTCAACATAGGACAATTACGCGAATATTAATTTTTATTAAGGTGGTAATTTTCCCAAATGGATCTCGATTATACGAAGCATATTATATGTTATGAAATTTGTTGTTTACGTCACTTAAGGAATTATCAATTTAACATAGGTCAATAATGCAACTAGTAGAAAAACTAGTTTACAACCATTTTCCCAAAGACACCATTGAGCTCGAACGTGTAGAATGTTAGTTATGATTTTTGTCCCGTAGCTCCATACATTCGAAGCACTGTGCGACGTGTCACTAGCGGTGATGGGCGAGACTCTTGAAGAAGTGGAGGTGTTGGTGATGGAGACGATAGCCATGATCGAGGGCTGGATGAGCGGTGTTAAGCTGCTGATAGCTCACCACAAAACGGAGGTGCTATTAGTCAGCAACTGTAAAGCGATCCGGCGAATGGAGATCGTCGTCGGAGCGATTGCTTCGAAGCGATCACTGAAGCACTTGGGAGTAATGATCGACGATCGGCTAAATTTCAACAGCCACGTTGACTACGCCTGTGAAAAGTCGGCGAAGGCTATGAGCGCAATAGCAAGGATCATGCCAAACGTAGGCGGACCAAAAAGCAGCACGAGGCGTCTGCAAGCTAGTGTCTCGTCATCGATACTGCGGTACGGGGTTCCTGCTTGGGGCAATGCACTGCAAACCAAGCGGAACCGGGAAAAGCTGAAAAGTGTGTGTCCGGCTGATGGCCATTCGAGTCGCGAGCGCATATAGAACGATATCGTCAGATGCAGTATGCGTTATTGCTGGGATGCTACCCATCTGCATCATCCTGGAGGAAGACATCGAGTGTTATCGGTGAAGAGACACCAGAAACGTAAGGAAGGAGGTGAGAATCCGATCGATATGGCGAGATGGCAACAAGAATGGGACAGTACGGAGAAAGGGAGGTGGACCCACCGTTTCATCCCAAATCTGTCGGTGTGGATGAACAGAAAGCATTTAAGGTATGTAGGGCACCGCCAGTAGTGCGGACGTCATCCACCCGAAGACGAAGTAGGCGCAATGCGCGAAAGCGTCCCCTGCGATTGCTGCCGGTAGTCAGGGCACCATCAGTGCGGAAGTTTCCTTCACGGGAACTGGTGGAGCACCCTCGACGCCGGGGGGAGTCAGAAGGATTTGAGTTAGGAATTTAGTGGCACAGGTAACAAAAATGCAATTTGAAACAATTATGGCACGCTCTGGATAAAATTGAAACAATGACCTTTCGGATGCACTTTCAAGGTAAGTAAGCCATTGGGTCTTTTACACTATAAAAATTGAGCCGCTATGATGAAAAACAAGGACTTTTGACACATAAGTAGGGTAACTGTACCGGTTGTGGCCATGATCCTATTTTGGCCAATTTTGCGAATAACTCCAAAAATAAAGCAATTCGCAAGGGTTTTATTAGTTCCAACAAGAGATATATCCCTCACGCTTCAACGCTGCTTTCAGCTGATCGATTATTTTGGAAAAATATGTATTTTTCATAAATAAACGTAAAACGTTACAATACGAGTTGCACAAACCAATGAGGAACATGTGTGCAGCAAGGGAAGATGGAAACGGTATGAAGGCCCATTTCCAGTTCTAGCGATTGCTAGAAAATGAGAAATATATGGAAAGATACAAAGTAGGAGGAATGTAACGGGCCTGGGATTGAACCTACGACATTCTGCGTGTGAGGCAGAAGTGGTACCCACCAAGCCCGTCAGATATTAAAAACAATCACATAAGAAAGGTGTGGGTGGGCCCTCCTTAGCCGTGCGGTAAGACGTGCGGCAACAAGGCAAGACCATGCTGAGGGTCGGGTGGTTGGGTTCGATTCCCGGTGCCGGTCTAGGCAATGTTCGGATTGGAAATTGTCTCGACTTCCCTGGGCATAAAAGTATCATCGTGCTTAGAAACTTAGAAACTTAGAAACCTCGCAGTTAATAACTGTGGAAGTGCTTAATGAACACTAAGCTGCGAGGCGGCTCTGTCCCAGTGTGGGGATGTAATGCCAGTAAGAAGAAGAAGAAGACATACGAAAGGTCTAAAACTGCACTTTAGGTAAATGAATTTCATTTTTTGTTTATTGATTTCCGTTTATAGCATTCATTTATATACATCAAGTTCAAAAATCCATGATTAATCACTCTAGCGTGAATGGTGCCTTTCTTGTTCACTATAGAACAAATAATATTTTGGCCACTGTCCCCGATCTGATCAATTTTCGATAGAAAACAATAGGACAGGATTCCCCGTCGAATGCAACATGTTGCATGCAAATCGGTAAACGCTTAGTTCTAAAAAAGTTTGTGATAAAATACTGGACATGCCAAAAATTCATAAAAAAAATAAACTCATTATTTCTATCAATTAAGTCTAAATAATTAATAAAACTGTATAAAACGTCATCAAAAATAAGTTGAAGGACAACTACAGCGATATTGATTGATTTGTCAATGAAATAAGAGTGCCCACAGCCGAATTTCGCAGACTTTTCGATAGAAATTCGCAGACTAGTAACTTATATTAACAACGGTATCAACATTTAGAGTTGCTTCCAAGTATATTTCCAATACGCTGCTGACAATGTAATTTCAAGCCCGAACCAAATAAGAATAACATGCACAAGCCTTGCGAAAATAAAATCTAGGAAAGTTAATCTTTTTCATCGTTTGTCGATTGGATTTGACAATAAAAATTGAAAAGACCTTCGACAACAGCCCACAATCGATATTTCCTTCACGTGCAGAGCCCTGCCCGAAACAATGCCACCCATTGTACGCCGGTGGGCCAATTTTGGGTTTGTTTATGCTGTTGTTCAATTTTCACCTTTGTCGTTGGGTTCGATCGCATCCCAACGTACAATTCTGCATTCATTCGGTTTGCCACAAATAGAGAGATCTCCCGAAGGCGATATATCCACAACAGGACCTCACATGGGCTGGCTGGGTTTTGTTTTGACACACATTTCATAGGAAAATGATGATTGAGCATAGGCATGGCAGGACGGGCAAACGGGCGGAGGACAATCAATCCGCAATCAGCGAATGGGACAATTCGAATCACCACCACAACCTCCCGCTGGGTTTTGGTGAGCTTGTGGTATGATGAGGGATGCATGCCTGCACTTTTTAAATTCCAGATGACTTCAGCTATGAATTTTCTGATCCACGGTATAACGCACCCGAAGGATGATAGACAACATACGTAGGAAATCTGTGGCCCAGCCGTAAGGACAATGAATAAACGACTAAAAACTAAACGCCGTTTGGAACAAAATAGAATCTATAAAAAGCCATCCCAATGCTAGAAAATTTTAGTACACGAAAGCGAATTTCCACAATGTTATGCGATACTTGCTTGGCTGCCCGATAGTAAGTGCGTCATGTGAAAGAAGCAGCAATTCAAACGGAATATCCTTCCAACCGAAAGTGGGACAGGATCCATTTCTCAATAGTTCACACTTGAGAGCGTTCTTAAGACACGCGCTTATAATGCCGCTGCTGGTAAGTCGCTTCAGACAGCCAGCAAGCGTATGGAAAGAAAGCGAAACAGCCCGCGCTCATTGAGTGGAAACACGTGTTCTCACAAGATTCCTTATGGTTTGCCGTTCGCCTCTTTTCCGATCAAATATTTCTTAAAACCTACATCCTTCGTTCGCGTTTATTTTGTCTCGCTGCCTGAACCGTAAGAAGACGATGAAGACGACGAGACACGCGAACCAACTGTGCTAGTGCGCGGTGGGACTTCGTCATAAATTTGTACAATATCCGGACTAAAGCGCGGAGTTATCATTCACCATAGCAACAGTTTAAAAAAAAGCTAACATACATGAAGCATCGGGATTTCCGAATTGAACGGCTGAGTAAGAAGCCAATGCTCCAGTTGATTCGTCTGTTTGTCTGTGTCTGAATGCGTACTTACAAGGCGACATTACACTGGATTTTATTTTTACGCGATTTACATTATCTCAATTTTCCACTCATCCTAAATGTTTAACGCATATTAATTATCATATGATTTTTCTTCGATTTATTTTGGATTTTTTGAAACATGTTGCGAAGAGTTTGGTGGTAAATTGAAGTCACACGATCAAAAATACGAGCGAAAAAAAATCGTGTAAAAACAAAATCCTGTGTATTTCTTATCAGTAGTTTTTTTTATTTTTCATTGGAAATGCATGTACATTGTACTGTACATACTTTGACATTTTATTCGGCTATCTTGATGACGTTTCCTTGTCAATAAGTATACATATAATACCATTCATGAAGCCATAAGCGTTAGCCGTAATTTTGCATACCAATTGAGTATCATTCTGAATGACCGGCAACAGTGCCATCGTTATCAATCCCAAATATTTGCAAGATTCTTTCTTCCTACTTGGAGAAGCTTCAGTCACTTCTTATCTTGGCAATCGCATCTCCATAGAATAGACGTCACATTTAAAGTTTACATAACCGAAGAAATTTGCACAATCAAGATCATTGAAATTGACGTAACTGTTGGATTGGAATGGAATGCAGCAACAGCGACGGTTCTTAGTAGATTTTTAAACAAACTTTATCGCAACAAAATCACGTTTATTTTGAATCGAAATAATTCAGCACACCTGGGTTAAGACATGCTTCCTGGAAAGGTATAGCGCTTTTTATTGGATGCATCGTTAATCTTGTGTAGATCCTGTCGTTCACCCTAATGATATGTCAATAAATGAATCACATGCAGTGGCTGGTTTCCTACCTGCCGCTGCCGGCATCCATAGGCATCCAGCATGAGTTAACCACCAGAAATTTGCATACCGAAAGGCATCTAAGGTGAGATGTCTCAAAAGCAGGAATTTTTCACGAGAAACTATTTGGTACCAGTTGTGTAAATGTCATTTTGATGAAAGCTACATACGGTCGAAAATGTCGTTCGGCCGAACTGTTTGGCTGGAAAAATCCGTTGGCCGAATGGCTGTTACGCCCTTTTCAAATGTGTCTAGAACTGGCCGAAACGGTCGTTTGTCAGGAAGAATCATTTCACCGAAATGGACATCCGGCCAAAAGTGTCGGAGTGTTTTGCAGAAAGGTCATTTTCGTGCCAAATGGCTCTTCCCGCAGAACACCCATTTCTACCGAACGGCCTTTTCAGCTAAATGATTTATTTGGCAAGACCACATTTTCGGCCAAACAATCATTTCTGCCAAACGACAGTTTCAGCATACTAGGGCAAACAACTTTGTTGGCCAAATTACGAGTTCGGCTGTATGTCGCTTTCTACCAAATTATATTTTTGGTCAAACCATTTTGGACAAACGCTCAGTTCAATTCCCAATAGAATTCGGCTTACCATGTTATTCGGCCAAGAGGCATTCGAACAAATTGGTTTTCGTCGAATTACTTTCGACGAAACGATGGAAAGAGCTATTTCTAGATTGATTTTTGAATAGGTCGGATGTGCAATTTTGAACAATCAGAGAAAATGGAGAACGAGGTTTTCAAAGATAAAATTAAATGTTATTTTATCAATATGTACCGATTTTGTACAATTTCAACACCTAAAATTTTAATTTTAATCATTTCTATGAATCATTGTGAAAGAATCGTGATTTTTTCACTAGAAACACATTTTCTCCACAAAAAAAATATTCGCGTCGTTTTGAAAGTGTGTGCTATTCATTCGACCTAAACGATGCGACCTTATGCAAAGCACCATGTTACTTTCGACTGGACTGTTCCGTCGGTTTTTCATTTGTCATGTACATTCGTCAAAGCACTTCGGACCTGTTGACAGATGTCATTGCTTTTACGACAGGACATACGACCTATCGAATCCATTGAATCAAGTACCGCGGCATGTGCGTTCTCTATACGAAATTCTTTATAGAAATGTAAATACCCAGAAACTTAGCACGTGCGAGTGCACCCCAGACACCCAACAGCAACGAAATCATATATCGATTGCTATAGCAATCGAGCTGCATGCGTGAAATTCGGAAACTGCATATTATGGTAGGAAAATGCTGAGGTAAGTTTCAGTCATTCTCAGTCGAAAACATAGGAAGTTTGATTTTCTTCGTGATCCGCATGTGCAACTCAATTCTGGGTTGGTTTTCTAAACCAAGCATGTTTAGTGTACGAGTTATGAAAATGAAAATAAAAACCTATTAGCTAAAAATTGTGAACTTAAACTGAACAATTTCCTTATGTACTAACATAAATTCTCATCATCGTTTACAGAATTTACAACATGCGACAGTATCCACCCCGTTATCACCGGCACCGGGTATTAGACCTACTGTTCAACGGAGGGCCTAGCAGATTGTCTCGTCAACTAATTCCAAACCGACTATAGTACGACGCATGATTTTATATTGGCATTTCATATTCGTATATGGCATTTCATAATTCATAAAATAAATTCATAATTCAATAAGCCGATACAAGTTTACAGAAGTTTACTTACCTGCTCTCTGTCATATTTTCAACTCGATCATTGAAACGAATACCTTCCCGTATTATCGTATATGATACATTCAATACAACATTTGTCAACAATTAACTGATAAAGTTTGATATGCAGTGCGATTTAGATTTTTAATGGACGCAAATGCGACTTTATTTGCTGTTTGTTATTCGATATGTGGTTTACTGGGCCATCAAACTGGAGGAAAAAGTCATTTATAACACCAATTCTGAAACTTCCCAATCTCACACAACCCTAAAACTTCAGACCGATAAGCGTGTTACCGGCATTGTCGAAGATACTTCCTTTTTCTTTAAAAATAAGCAAATGTTTTCTCACCTGTAATGCTCTTATATAATTTCAATAATAGGTTATAAAATCATTTTTAATACATAGTGTTGAGATGTCACCTTATGCCCAGAAAATGAGACAGATTTAGACAAATAGTAGCAGCAGAAGGAACGTCGACAGACCTTTGGGGACAAAACTATGTCATGGTGCCAAATACGGGATTGTGACGACAAATGCCCGGATCGTACATTCCATAGGCGACTTTCATATGACATACCTGGTAAAATCGCACCTTTGAGGCCAACTTACTTTTGTCAAACCACGCATTATTGCATATGATGGGAAATCATCTCAACTCAATTGATTTAGGCTTGATTCATCCCTCGGTCAAGTTCTCAGTAATTCTTAACCGAGCATCTACTCTACGTTTGATGTTAAGCTGAAGCCTTTCGACCGAAATCCCTGAACATAGTCGACTCACCGCTCAAAACAATGTTATTATACAAGGCCGCCGCATATCGATCGGGCAGTTCTGATGAATCGTGTCGACAATCTCCGACAGTGGTGTCGTGTAGTCCGGGTTGGACAACCCTGGATGGAAGAATATTTCTGGTCCAAGGAATCGTTCGTACCCGACGTCGACCCCGAAAGGCTGCTTTGCGATGTTCAGACAGATGAATCCAAACCATTCCTTGGTCAGCTTGGCCGTCTCGATGCTCTGTTCCAGGGATATTCCAACCTCATGCTCATAAAGGAAGCTCTGAACAGAAGAAGTGATGTTCCGACCAGCATTTGAAATGTCCCAGGTGGACTATCCCATGACGTAGCCCTCGGCCACAGGAATCACGTGCGTCACACTGTCGCCACAATTCCCGTCAGCGTTCTTTCCTCTGTCGGACGAGACACCCAACTAGCTGCCCTGTCAGCGCCAGAACTGCCTGCACTGCGATATACAGACCCCGGTACGCGGTGAAGGTCTCGCACATAATCTCCGCGGTGTATTCTCTGTTCTCCGGTATGTTTAGAGGAAACTCTGTCAACAAAAACTGATGTCTTCTATAGTTCGGCACTGCTTCAGGAAGCGTTCCGTCGTCACAATCTTCGACCAATCCGTGGCGTACTGGATACTTAACCGAATACCATGATTATATTAATACTTTTAATTGAAAAAAACATCAAAATAATTTAAAAAACAAAATTCCCAGCCTGTCAACGAAGGGTCGTATGTGATGTTTATTTGCATTTGACATTTTCGGTACATGCGACCTTTTTTGACAAAAGGTCGTATACACGGAATTTTTAATTTCGGCATTTTTTGTCGAAAAGGCTTTTTTTGACAATAGGTCGAATGATCGATTTTCGTTCTATAGGAGGGTTCATCAGTTACGTCGAAACGTTTCGAAATAATATTTTATTAAAATATTAAAATATCGGCACAATTTTATTTTCACGAAAGGAACTGTATATTCTCTATCTTTTAACGTAATAAGCTCGAAATATCCAAATTTGTTACATACGACCTATTCAAAATTCAGTCTAGATTTGGCCGAAAGGTGTTTGGTCGAATAAACCATTAGACCAAAACCCATCTGGCCGAAAATGTCATTTAGCCGAAATGGTCATACGATCAAAAAAGTCGTTTGGCCAAATAGGTCATTTAACATAGCATAGCTATACATTGCCCAACTAAGCAACTACTCTCTACAATCTACTGTATATTGCCACAAATTGGTATATGGGATTAGTACCATTTCCCGACTAGTTAGTCATAACAAAATTTTATCACAATTATATCAATATGTGTTACAAATATCAAAACTTGCAATAATTTTGTTATAAATTCTCTGCCAAAGATGGAGGAAATAAAATTTTATGATCGTCATAACATGATTATAACATAATGTGTTATATTTATTTCTACCGAAAAAAAAATTGCCTACATTTTTGGTAGATAGGAATTGGAAAAAAAAGTGAGGTACCACCTACAGTATAACTTGAATCTACATCCAAAGTTGAACCAGCTGGACAAACTTAATTGCCTACATTATGGATAATCATAATCTTTTCAGGAACATAATTTGCTATAGTACAAGCTATTTTCACCACTTTTTATGTAACACAACGAGTTATATTTTTGTTCAATTAATAACATATTTAGTAATAATTTTGTTAAAACTAGAAGAGATTTTGTTACAATTTTTGTTATTTTAACTACTAATGGTACATGTTTTATAACAACCGCTGTTATAAAAAACTGCTGTAACAGAATAACAAGGTCTGATATAAATCTGTTACTATCTACTGGTCGGGTTCCTATACAGTAGAAGTTGTATACCTAGCCAAGTCCTTCCAATCACGGATCAACATCTACTAGTGAAGATGCAGGGAATCCATACTACCTTTATGGATGTTTCGAATAGGAAAAATGTGTTAGTGGGTAAAGTGAATAATGGAAGCTCTTTTCGACAATATAGAGCGATTGACAATAATATTATATGATGAAAAATTATTAAAAATATTCATTAATTTTCTTACAAACCGTCCAAAGCAGAACAAAGTAACCCGGATCTTGCAAATGTTTCGCAACATATACCGTTTTGACTCAAATCCGGAACACGACTCATATACAGAACAACGGCAACTGACGGCAACGACAATACTGAGCAGAAACACGACAAAACAGGCACTGACTGATTTTCATTTAGACCGCACAACCTGTTAGAAAAATGGCTTTTCCGACCGATTTTCGCTTTGACCAAATTAAATTTTTGATCACACCGTTTTTCATGTAATCGAGCAAGTTTTCCGCGCATATTCCGCAGTATTTTCTATGTATATTTTGAAAAATATCCAACAGAAATTCCGAAAAACTTTCCGTGGATATTCTGAAAATTTTCCTATAGAAATTTGGATCGATTTCTTGCAAAAATTCTGAAGAATTTCTCACGAATAATTTTCCTTGCGAATTCCAAAGAGATTCCAAAGAATTTTCGAAATTTCAAAATAGTTCCTGTGAATAATTCCGGTTATTGTCTTGAAAATATACAAAAAAAAACAGATTAATCCACCTAACGGTGATGGAGCCTTTCTCGTGTAAAAATAGTATTTTGGCCATAATTTTTGAGCAAGATGGGACGAGATTCTGCGTCGAATGAAACTTGTTGTGGGCAAATCGGCTAAGAGTAAGTGCCTGAAAAATGAGTGGAAATTTTTCTTGAAAGAAAATGCCAATTTTCAATACGAAATAATGGGACAGGATTTTGCGTCGAATGCAACATGTTGCGAGCAATTCGGTTAAGGATAAGTGCGTGAAAAATGAGTGAGAATTTTGTACGTGTTTGTTAGGTAAAGAAATGAATTTTGGCCATAGCTTCGAAACCCATAGTCCGATCTGGCCAATTTTCAATAGGAAACAATGAGACAAGATGAGAGTAAGTGCCTAAAAAATGAGTGGAAATTTTTCTTGAAAGAAAATGTATTTTGGCCATAACTTCGAATCCCATAGTCCGATTCGGCCAATTTTCATTTTATCGGTTAAGGATAAGTGCCTGAAAAATGAGTGAGATTAGTTTGCGCACACACATACACACATACACACACACAGACATCACTCCAATTCGTCGAGCTGAGTCGATCGGTATGTAACACTATGGGTCTGCTGGCCTCCTATAACAAGTTCGTTTTTGGAGCGATAATATAACCTTTAGGTATACTTTGTATACGAGAAAGGCAAACAACTTTTGAAAAAAAGGGTAATAAAAAAATTGCCACGCCGCCGCCGTCACCGGCTAAAATGACTTTCGGCGTGACGCCGAAAACGCCGCTGACGCCGGCCAAAATTATGATAAACGCCGCCGCCGACGATTTGTGGACCGGCGCACACCTCTAACTAGGAACTAACTTTCTAAAATCAGTATGGCGAAAGGCATCTAAGATTCGATTTCTTAAAATCAAGCACTTTCGTCGTTTTGGCTATGATCCCACTTCCAAAACCAAACAATGGGACAAGATTCTCCGTCGAATGGAATCTGTTGCGAGTAACTTAGACATTCCCAAAAAAATGTGTCTAAAAAATGTGTACACATACACACACATACAGACATCCCCTCTTTCGTCGAGCTGCATCGATTGGTATATTATACTATGGGTCTCCGGACTTCCTATGGAAAATTCTTTTTGGAGTGATTATATAGCCTTTCGATACAACTTTGTTGTATGAAAAAGGCGGAAATAAAAACATTCAAATTGGACGCATCTAAGCTAAGCTCAAGCTAAAGCTAAGCTAAAGCTAAGCTAAAGCTAAGCTAAAGCTAAGCTAAAGCTAAGCTAAAGCTAAGCTAAAGCTAAGCTAAAGCTAAGCTAAAGCTAAGCTAAAGCTAAGCTAAAGCTAAGCTAAAGCTAAGCTAAAGCTAAGCTAAAGCTAAGCTAAAGCTAGGCTAAAGCTAAGCTAAAGCTGAGCTAAAGCTAAGCTAAAGCTAAGCTAAAGCTGAGCTAAAGCTAAGCTAAAGCTAAGCTAAAGCTAAGCTAAAGCTAAGCTAAAGCTAAGCTAAAGCTAAGCTAAAGCTAAGCTAAAGCTAAGCTAAAGCTTAAAGCTGTTTAAAGCTAAGCTTAAAGCTAAGTTAAAGCTAAAGCTGTTAAGCTTAAAGCTAAGCTAAAGCTAGCTAAAAGCTAAGCTGTGCTAGCTAAAGTTAAGCTAAAGCTAAGCTAAAGCTTGCTTTCAGCCTGTTTAAGCTAAAGCTTAAAGCTGTTAAAGTTGCTCAGCTTGCTTAAAGCTTGCTAGTGTTGCTTAAAAGCTTGCTCAGGTTAAGCTAAAGTTTTGCTTAAAGCTGCTTAAAGTTAAGCTTAAAGCTGCCTGTTTGTTAAGCTGTAAAGCTAAGTTTAAAGCTAGTTTGCTAAAGCTGTTAAAGTTTGCTTAAAGCTAAGCTAGTTTGCTAAAGCTGTTTTCGTTTAAAGCTAAGCTAAAGCTAGCTAAAGCTGTTTAAAGCTGTTTAAAGCTGGCTAAAGCCACGCTAAGGTCAAACTAAGGCCAAGCTAAGGCCAATCTAAAGCCAAGCTAATGACATGCTAAGGCCAAGCTAAAGCCAAGCTAAAGCCAAGCTAAATTCAAGCTAAGGCCAAGCTAAAGCCAAGCTAAGGCCAAGCTGAATCCAAGATAAAGTCAAACTGAAGCCAAGCTAAGGCCAAGCTGAGGCCAAGCTTACCGCAAGTTCAAGTCAAGCTAAAGCCAAGTTAAAGCAAAGCTAAAGCCAAGTTAAGGCCAAGCTACGGCCCAGCTAAAGCCAAGCTAAAGCCAAACTAAAGCCAAGCTAAAGCCAAGCTAAAGCCAAGCCAAAGCCAAGCTAAATTCAAGATAAAGTCAAGCTAAAGCCAAGCTCAAGCCAAGCTAAAGCCAAGCTAAAGCCAAGCTAAAGCCAAGCTAAGGTCAAGCTAAAGCCAGTCTTGAGCCAAGCTAGAGCCAAGTTGAAGCCAATTCAGAGCTATGCTCAAGCGAAGCTAAAGGCAAGCTAGAGCCAAGCTAAAGCCAAGTTGGAGCCAAGTTAAAGCTAAGTCAAAGCCAAGCTAAGGTCAATCGATGAGCAAGAGTATTTACCAGTGGGTTCCAGACCGGCAACTCTGATTGGTATTTTACTTATTGCTTAAGAAGGGGAATTCAAATGTATCCTACCAGTGACACTTGTGGAGATGTAGAGGATTCGGCGGTATCATGTAGCAACTTATGCCGACCTTACAATCCTGTCCGATTCATGTTAACTGTAAGAATAATGGGCATGTACCCGGTTATTTGCTAATTAATTTAAAGAACTAAATATTTACCAACTCCAACTCAATAAATTGAATTAAATTCAACGAAAAACAATGTTTAGTCTATTATGAAAAAAATAAGAATGATATTATTGCGTTTCAATATACTTCAATTTGGAAACCGAAAATCGTCGTATTTCTCTTATTTTGAAATTATTCTTTTTATTTTATTCAATGAAAAGTGACACCATTCTCAGAAAAGAATACGATCATTTTTATGTCCCAACGAAAAATAGAAAAAGAAAATTCTTCCATTCTCGTTTACTCCCGGGTAGCTTCGTTCTTTCCCATTCAATTCATAAGAAGCAAAGTTTTTTTTTCCTTCGATTTGGGATCAACAAAGATTTCTCTTTCACCGCATGATACACGAAGAAGAAAACAAGAACAAATGAACTGGAAGAGGACACCAAGAGGACACAGCGCAAAACAGAGAGGAAGAACCACTTGTACACCGGAGACCCTATTTGCAATTTCCCGAGAATCATCCATCCTTGCTTGCCTCAGCTGGGAGCATAAATCCACACAGGTTCAATAAAATTCAAATTGCGCACCGTACAATCCACACCTGGGACGGGGTTTTCTCCGGTAATTTGGTAACTAAGAAAAGTCAAGGTTGAATATTGATTTTTGTTTTAAATTGCTTTTGTATTCTTTTCCATTCAATCGTTCTTAACATAGCCTTGTACTTAGATTGCTACAAGTTGGTTGCAAATCTTAACATCTAGAGTTGGGATCGTAAAAACTAGCAGTCACTGGTGGCCGTTGTCGCCTTCTTAACTTAGTTGAGTGCGTTTCCCGCAGAAATTAATAACAACGTTAACAAGAAGATCCTCGCGGGGCGCGGACTGGACATCAATCATCCGGCCCGGCCCGCTCGGTTAATTACATACTATTCGCTAAACAGAGTAGGAGTAGAAACCGCTTTGACTAGATTGGCAGTTTGTTCACCACCAAACAGCGGCACTTACTGGCAGTGTCGAGAATTTCGAGTTGTTCTTGCAATTAGTACAGTCTGTTTGTTCTCAGGGGGGGGTGAGGTGAGTGCCCGGCGACGGTCAGTGCGCCACTCCGGGGAATGCTTCGCTGCGGTGACAACGTTTCAGGTTGACTCCACCGTGCGCAATTGTCGGCAGACGGAAAGGATTCCATGACGTGCGTGTTGACCCAGTCCAGCCGGAGCTCTCGGGAGTACGTCAGTTCGGTACGAAGACGCAATCTTTTTGGTTTGTTCTGTAAGTGAGAAGAAGATAGGGGTTTTATTAGATTTTTTGAATGACAACAGTTTGACGAGCTGTGGATCCCGACCGGGAAGATACTAACCTCATAGTGATAAATCGATTAACAGATCACTGTTGCTGTTGCCACCAGGTGATAGCATCCAGAAGTTCTTCGTCCTCTGGATTCTGGGGGCTCATTCCTTCGTCGTATTCCTCGTGGTACATTTCCGATTTGTACACTTGCTGATGGTTTCCCATGACATGGATGTAGTTGTTATTGCCGCTGGGGCTGAGACTGGTCATGCCCGGAATCATCGTTTGATGGTGCTGCTGAATAGGAATTTCCGAGGTGTACGAAGGTGCCGGCGAGGTGGATGGGTCAATGTAGATATCATAAGGCTCGTTCTTGAAAGTGGTAGCTCCCATCTGCGAGTACGAGTTTTCAGAAATTTGCGATGGAGTCGGCGAGGAGGCAGTTGATGACTCAGACATAGTTCCGTAATAAGAACTCGAGGAAGATATCTGACTCAGACAACTCTGATTGTTTTCACTATTCTCGTCCAGCATCTTCTGCAGACTACGGATGTACTCCACCGCCATGCGAAGCGTGTCAACCTTACTGAGCTTCTTGCTGGCTCCGCGACCACCATTGGACAACGCCGAAACCACAGTCGGTGGAATATGCTGGCGCAGGTTTGCAAATCCATTGTTCACTTGCTTCACACGGTTGCGCTCGCGTGCATTCCTCCGCTGTACGGAAGCCGCTTGTTGGGGAGTCGGCGCGTACGGCAATCCACAGTAAGCATATTTCTTCGCAGCAGTCACTCCTGTTTTGCACTTCAGTCCAACTCCTTGAGGCAGGTTTGTCACCATCATTGGAGCTGGCGCAATTGGCCGCTTCCCATGGTGATTGATTGGCTTATGCTGCTGCACCAGAATGCAGTTGTTTGGCAGAATGTTATGAATGTTTTGCCCTAAGGCCATGCTTCTCATTACGGCTGCCATCTGTTAGAATTCACTTAACACTTTTGTCCACAAAAAGTCCTCCGATCAATTTTCAACTCTCTTCCCACAATTTCCAAACACTTGCACTCAAACGCAACTTGTTATTATCACTGGATTCCCAGATGTTTCCGTAACGAAAGCTGTTCCCGAAATGCTACCTTTTCGTCCTAAGCCCTTGCATTTTGTACGTACGCACAGCCGAAGGTACCTGCTCCGAAGGGACCTCCACCAACACACTCTCTCGCCTGTGCTCCTTCATTTCTCTCATTCGCACAGGTCCTTCCGCACATGTGCAGCAGGATCACTGCCCGCCATCCTCCTCCACCCTATTCCGGCACAACATACATTCGAAGCATACTCTCTCACCATAAATCCACAATACTCTCTCCCTACGCTCGGCCCCGCTCAACTTCGGCTTAAGCCGAACTGTAAGTCAGACGACCCGAACCGATAGGGACGCGTGCCGCCAGAGCCGTCGCATGGCTCACAAACTATCTCAGCTGGCCCCCTCCCCGTCCATCACCCACTCACACAGCGATCAGCCATCCTCTTGTACACAGACCTCGTCGTCAGCTTTTATGTTGCGCTGTTCGGAAACATCATGTGTCTCTCCGCCATGGGGAACGGGTGCGAGCGAAACAGAAAAACCACCCGGCCGATTTGGATCAGGAGTGCGGGCTGCCGAGGGGGGTGGACGTTGCAGATGCTTCTTCGGTTCGGAGTCGCGCGCGCTGCCGCGCTGAGTCGTACGACTGCGACGATGACGACGACGCAAAAGCAAAATTCGGATCCGTACATCTTCTTATTGGCGTGCTGCCACTGATGGCCCTACTGGCGGCTCCGGCTGTAGGCGAGGTGGGCACCGTTCGTGAGTGTGTGGATGGATGGAAAGGTGGAATAAGCAGCCCAAAGGAAGGATATGGGCAAACATGGGAGGAGGCGGATGGTCGAAATTTGATAGCATGTTGCTTCTTATTCGAAGTGATTCTCTTGGGAAGATGTTTATGCGACGGATGATGATGATGGTGATGATGATCGTCATGGCGATCATCAATGATGATGACGATGACGATGATTGTTTTGGGATAATGACGATGATGGAACGAAAGATGGTGCGTAAAGGACTGAGATGAGAGGATCGACACTGATGGAATATATTGTTTTGAATACGGATGCTGCCGGCTGAAGCTCAAGGTGCAGCGAAAAACTTTTGGGAGAGTTTGGTCAGTTGCATGTGCACCTTCACCGAGGATGCTGCGTTTATGGGAGTTTTGGGTTAGGTGCCGTGATGACAAGTTGAACGTGGAATATTTACGTCAAGTCGAATGGGATGATTGGATTTTTTTTATTAGGTTGAATTTTAGATTAAATCACATTAAGTGAAATACATCTTTGCAAAGATGATTTATTTAAAGTAATTAGACATTCGAAGAAATCTTATGAACATCAACATTAACGGTTCTCATCATTTAATCCAATTCGAGCATATTAAATCAACTTCTGACTAAATACGCATGATTTTTGTACTAAGTCTGTGATTTATAAAATTATTGATTTTAATTTAATTTTCAGTACGCACTGAAAGTCATGAAATACCTTCATATAGAAACTATTAATTATGGAGATTTTCTTATCAGATGCTGTATAAGCTGGACAAACGTCAAACGTCTGATGGCTTTCGAAAACTTTTTTTTCCGCTTATTGTGGGCTTTGTTTATGTTTTTCAATTTTTCCTAGACCTTGAACTGTCCTAGTGATTGCCTTCAGCACAAAAGAGTAAAAATCTTGCACAAATTTTGGAAAACATTTTTCTAAGGATAAGATCCATCACTGAGTACATCCAAAACTCCTGAAAATAAATAAATTTCCAATAATTCCATAGTCGTGGCGGATCTGATGATATCGGATAAATTTTCGAATTTTTCCAATCGTTGCCATATCTGGTGTATATGATTGCAAGGTTGATAGAAAATGGAAAGTATGTTCCAGCGAAAAGTAGATCCAGATAAAAAAAAGGTAGCACGCTCGATGGTCGGCTTGAGAATAGAATAAAACATTCTTCGGAACAAAAGATCGTGTAAGAATTTGAAGAAAATTTAATGAAATTTACATGTAGGGTTACTGCTCCTCCACTTCATCTCTTAACTCTCATGTTATTCACATCAAAACAAAGCAAATGGAAAGGAATTTTATTTGTTTCTCATTTTTAAGATTTTCTTAAAAATTTCTTTTTTCACGATTCGATGAATATATAATCTTGACCAGGGGGACAGTTCGGTGCTTAAAAAAAGTACTAACACTAAGTTTAACACAGAAACTACGTTTATTCACTAATTAATACGCGAACAGAAGTAGTCACGGTCGTAAGGGTATGCGATAATACAATTTTTCCTGGCGAAACGAAACGGAACGAAATTTGAAATGTCTATGGGGTCGTACACTTATTACGTAAGCAATTTTTCTGAGTTTTTCGACCCCCCCTTCCCCCATGTAAGATTTTTTTCATACAAATGATTTTTTATTTACATGGAGCGTAAGATATTGACCGACCCCCCTCCCCCCATAAGTGCTTACGTAATATGTGTTTGGCCCCTATGATTCGAAACGAAAACGGAACTAAATCAAGGTCCATTTAATTCGAAATTTTTCGAAACGAAACGAAATTTTATTTTTTTTCCGCGGAATTTTTGATGAATTGCTTATGTACGCAATTTAAATTAAATTTTTGGAAGTCAAATAAGGCCGTTACAAAAATTTAATTTAAATTATGCCCTACTGGTCTTCGGAAGGTCGTGGGTTGGTGGGAAGGTGGATAATAATAAAAAAATAAAATGAAAAAAATAAAAAATAAACTCCTCGGGTTAGTTAAAGAATTGAATAAGTCCTCAAAATTACCCGAATTTGTTTTGTTGCTCTCTTAAATAATAATTTTGGGGGGGGGGGGGGGGGGGAGACATACTTGTTTTTGAACATTTGTATTGTCCTAACTGTTATGCAACAAATAGAGTTTCAAGAAGTAACAGGAGAAGCTGGTTAGTGAAGCAGTTTCAAAGGAGTTTATCGTGAAGCGTATGCCCCCCAATCAGTTTTATATCAGTTTGCAATTCTTCTCGTGGTGAGCACTTTTTGGATATAATTCTGTAAAAACCCTTATTTCACTTTATAATTAATTTATTATGCTAAAGCATACTTCATATCGTCATATAGAGGAGCAAAATATATCGGTAATACAATCAGCACGAGCTATCAAAGGTTCGATAGCGAATCCGATCGACCGATCGACTTTAGAGGTGGTTAAGCATCTGAAATTTGTATATCTATCGCTTAGGATCATAAGGACGTAACTGCGTTGATCGATTTCTCTTCGACGATGCTTTCTTTTTAACAAAAATGCAGCGAATGTAGACACACAAAAACATTTAAAAAATACGGATTTGTGTAGTGGTTTGATGCCAATCTTTGTTCCACCTTAAGTGTAAGAAACAGCTGCTTTGGGCTGTATTAGCTGAACCTGAATGCAATCATGAGTCTTTACTTTCAGCTATTCTACTGATCTTTCAATCCGTTCTGAACGTTTGCAAATTCAATACATAGATCTAGAAATACCTAGACTCTCCAATCTTACATACATATGTTGCAAATGGGAAAACATACTTTTGCATAAAAACAATAAAGACGGATCCTTAAAAAAATGAAAAACGATCCATATCTGAATGTTCCATAAAACGCTACCATGAATCCAAAAAAAAAAAATAGTTCATAACTAAGGTAAAGTTTATAAATAGCTTAGGGAAACAGTTCCATTAACATGGTCAAGAAAAACAATACAATTTTTACTATTTTCCCATGAACGTATGACAAATTATTCATAAATCTTTGGAAAATGGTCCATAAAATAGTAGTAGAAATTTTGATGTCATGTCCATCAAACTATTTAATTTATTACGAGACGCTGAGAATACACCATTTGAACACTCGCCCAAGCAAATTCAGCAAAATGTAGTCATGTAACTTCTGTCCTAATGTTGGTTTTTCATTAAAGCACCCATTCCGTTGGTATGGAAAAGTAGGCCGTTTTATCATTCAAAGAAGAACTGTAAACCATAGGTATTATGATCAGGAATTGCAAAAACAATATTTTTTTGCAATTCCTGATCATAATATCTAGTTTACAGTTCGGCTTTGAATGATAAAACGGCCTACTTTTCCATACCAACGAAATGGGTGCTTTAATGGACATTATGCAACTCAAATGGGTTGCATAATATTCATTATAACACTCATTTGGGTGCTATAATGAAAAACCAACATAAGAACAGTAGTTACATGACTACATTTTGCTGAATTAGCTGAGTAAGTGCTCAAATAGTGTATTCTATGCGCCCCGTAATAGATTAAATAGTTTGGTGGACATGACATCAACAATTTCCAAAGGCAAGTACATCTATCGCTTCACGGCTTATCGAACTATGCAATGTGGTACGGTAACATGGAATCTGATTGTTCTTCGCAGCAACATAATTTATTTGCAAGAATGATCATGTGGAGTAACCTAGACTGTACAATTTTGGTACAGACTAATCAATTTAAAGTCCATTTTTCGCCATTGCAAAAACTCAATTTTTTCTGCACTCGTAGTATTTACACACACAACTCGTGCTGAAAAAATCATCTTTTTACAACTTGCACAGACTACTATTTTGATTCATAAAACTTCAAATTTGCGCATTTTTTATCATGATGATGATCCATAGTTTCTGTAATATGTTCCATAAGTTTGGCCATTGCGGTGCGGTAAGATGCGCGGCTACAAAGCAAGACCATGCTGAGGGTGGCTGGGTTCGATTCCCGGTGCCGGTCTAGACAATTTTCGGATTGGAAATTGTCTCGACTTCCCTGGGCATAAAAGTATCATCGTGTTAGCCTCATGATATACGAATGCAGAAATGGTAACTTGGCTTAGAAACCTCGCAGTTAATAACTGTGGAAGTGCTTAAGGCTCAAGACTCCATCACAATGTTTTGAAAATTAATGACTGTATCGCTTGTTTGTAATAGTGAGGCAATTGGTACGGAAAAGTGCAGCAGCGATAAATAAATTTTGTTTACAACTGGGGTGGGTGGAAATGGGGTGTTAAAAATATGCCAGCTGATGCATAATGTTGCCAGACTTGACGAAATGTTTATTTTATATCATAACACATGTTCACGGTGTATCAAATATATGGGTTTTTACCGGTTAATTTTTTTTATACACCACTTGGAATGTAACAGAAGCTTATATAACATGTTTAAATATTTATTCTTGGTTTATTTGCTCAATCTGACAAACAGCAATGATTTTTTCCAAAAAATAAATCTGGCAACGGTGAAGAGATGACTATTTTCTTGTGTATGCACACATTTGTTTGCGTGTTGGCGTGGACGTGGCTAGCGTATACGTTGTATTGTTTGGATTGAATGAAGTTGCATCGCGTAGATTTTGTTCTCACCATTTCACTTATTGCGCTAGTGAATTTGATTCTTCCGCATTTTATTGCATTCACAATACGATCGTCAAATTTGTCTCTCACTTCGATTTTTGGAAAGCAGTTTTCAACAGTTTTTGGACGTGAAGTCAATTAATCGGTAGTCAAGATTGAATAAAAAGATGAAACTTAGTTAGTGAATATGTTTTAGGAGTGATTAATTAAGGAAACAGTGGGGAAATATCAAGTGAAAATCAAGTGCGTGTGTATGTGCTTGTTCCGAACGTTCGGAGTTAGTATGCGTTAGATAAAAATGCGAATGTCGGTCTAGGAAAAAAGCAGTTTTCACCGTTTTTCCAGCAATTCCTCAGTAATTGTTAGTTTGGATAAGTGAAAAATTAATATGAAAATGTAATGAATATGCAATGAATGAGGTAAGTCGGCGAATAGCCCCAAAATATTGAATTTAGCTCAAAACTTTATTAGTATTAGTGCGGATTCGAATAAAATCATCGTCATCTACGGATTGATTAAGGTTTATAGAGCATTCTTCTTCTTCTTCTTATTGGCATTACATCCCCACACTGGGACAGAGCCGCCTCGCAGCTTAGTGTTCATTAATCACTTCCACAGTTATTAACTGCGAGGTTTCTAAGCCAAGTTACCATTTTTGCATTCGTATATCATGAGGCTAACACGATGATACTTTTATGCCCAGGGAAGTCGAGACAATTTCCAATCCGAAAATTGCCTAGACCGGCACCAGGAATCGAACCCAGCCACCCTCAGCATGGTCTTGCTTTGTAGCCGCGCGTCTTACCGCACGGCTAAGAAGGGCCCCTGGTTAGAGCCTAGAGTGATTGAAATTTTGACTTTTGCGCTCCCTTGTGCTTGAACGATAACATTTGCTGTTTTGGTTAACCTCCTAAATTTTCAACTGAATTGGTTATAATATAACTGTGTACGAGCAGTTTAAAGTTTGTATGGAAATTACTATAGCAAACGCCCCGTATGTGAGAGATCGTTACGTGAGGCGGATCACTAACTATTTAGGGGAAGATCACCTCCCAATACCGGACACTTCTTAAAACGACACTACTTGTAGAAGTCCCTCCTTCATCTTATTAAGTACAAAAGGAAGCTATTGAGCAGGCTTCTAACGGCAAGGAATATCAGATCTTCATGTGATAAACTTTGTACAAAACTACACTTACTTCAATTCAATTGTTTCTTCTTGCTGAGAAAGCCACAGAAATTAGCAGAAACAAAAATTTAAGAGGACATTGAAAAAGGTGGAAATTTGGATTAGGATGTAAAAAAATTAGCTGAAGAGTCAAATAAGTTCCACTAACAATTTTTAATATTTACAACTTAAAGCACGTGAATAATTTTACTATTCTGAATTATGTCTACTCGTGTAACAGGAACTTAGTCACATTTGAACATGATGCAATAGTGTCCGGTACTGGGAAACATTTTTCTGAATCGTAAAGTTTTTCACCAAAATTCATCGTCGAAAAACGTGTTCAAATGATCAAATATAGTTTGTATGAATCATCAATGGTCAATAATCATATTTTGTGTTTCTTTCTTCTATCTATTCTTCCTTTGAGGCAATATAATTCACGAAGAGGATGAGCGATTTGCGAGATTTCCTCACTAATCAATTCGTATTGGGATCAGCTGTGTTTCTATATGCATAAGGTTAGTAAATTTTAAAGGAAAAGTTGGGAAAATTGTCAAAATACAATATTAAGGCGAGTTTGAAGAAAACCTAATGCGATCGCTCGAAAAATGATCTAGAGTTCGGCGTCGTCGCAATCAACGTAGAAAATGACATTTCGAACGTTAAACGAAAATACCCGAGCAACGCAGGGTACGTCCTGCTAGTATGGTATAAAAGGAAATATAATCCGGATAGTCAAAGTTTTTTTTTTGCTTAATGGCTTATGTGTCCGGCACTGGAGGATCTCCCCCTAAATATAATCAACCCGAAGACTTCGTAGAATATTTTTCTAAATCTGTAAGACGATTGTTGTTGCGAACCGATCGGATTTTCGTAAGCAAAGTTATAAAGAAAATAAAACTGCTCATTATTGATGTTATTCTTTCACGTGCTCAATTGAATTTCCCACGATTTAGTATTTCCTTAATAATTTTTCTTGCAAGCAGCGAATTGTTTCGCAATAAAGACGATTTATTCACTTGCTGAGTTTCCTATGTTGCCAACGTACTCAAATATTTTTAGATATTAATGACCAACGTTGCAAAACGGTTTTCCGAAAAATTTACTGTTTTCATAGTAATACTCTCATTGCTTAGTCAAATTACAATCATTGGGATGTTGGATATATGGGGTCGGGAGGTAGCGAGGTTTGTATATGTAAACGTTTTGCCGCGTGTAATGTGTAGTTTTTCCGCAAATCATGTTCAATCGCACACCAATCCATTTATGTTTCGAACAAAATTGGCGTAACTCACTATATATGAAAATGGTTGGATATGACAATTTAAAATTTTCATTTAAAAACCCCCTCTCCGATTGTTATTCGACTTAAAGTGATTAATGCATTTCATAGTTAATTGCCTATTAAATAGCGATTAAATGCTTTTGAAGTGTTTTTTTAAAAGGGATGCTGCCTAAATAGTAGGATACACGCTAACTTTCACCTACTCAGTGACTGAGCAAAATTGCATTGCTCTTTCTTTCTATCCCACAGAAATTTTACTCAATTTCCTTCAAAAAGTTAGAGTGTTTGTTTAAAATTGATCAATTTTAATATTCACTTCTTGCTTACATGAACATGTCCAGCATCTGTAGCACTTTTTCATAAACACTACTATTTTGCTCCGACCGCGGTCAAACCAACCGCAGACGGCGGTCGTAACGAAACTGTGAAATTTTACTGGGTTGGTGAAGATTTGGAATTTTTAATGTTTTTTCGTTGACAATCGATAATTCCAATAGGCTTAAAAAATTGCTGGAGAGTTGCCGATTCGATTGATAATAAAATCTCGAAAATCCATTGAAAGATAAAGAAGCTATTAGCGTTTGAAATCTATCCTAATTTCGTGACGGTCTCGAATTTGGAAATTTCCGTTTTACACCCTGTATCAGAGTCTTCCCCTTAGACGTAGTTTACGTCAAAATTGCGTAGTTAGAACATTATCCACTTCCCCCGCAGTGTTTGATACATGGGGTAAATGTGAAATCTTTGAATTATTTTCTTTCTTGGTACAAACCACTACCAATTGAATGGGATTAGTTTAATTGTATTGTAACGGTCACCTGTGATATAAGAGGGGATCGAGGCAGGCGTTGTACTGAGAGGAAGCATTTTTTTCAACTGCGCTGACAGTCCTTGAATTTTTCAAAGTGAAATATCTTAGTTATACTAGTTTTATTTTTCTTTATTGGACTATTTTAGTTTAATGTGATAGTGATAGTAACATGAAGAAAAATTAGTGATAAAAGTAGATCGGGGCCAAAAACAAAGCGTCTAAAAACCACCAGGACACTCTCTCCCTGTTATATTTTTGTATTTGTAAGGAATACTTTGAAGTCTTCAAATAACACAACTTTCGAAGCTGCTGAACTTCAAAACAAAAAGTTGAATTGAATGACTATCCTACGTGGAGTTAATTGAATAGTATGCGACCTACGGATTTTAGAAGTATCATCGGCTAGAGGCAACAAGGAAGACATTTGGTGAGATCGTTTTGAATTACTTCTACTATGTTGTCCAGAATATCCTTCTTTTTCTTTTCTTTCTTAATTTAAATCTGACAAAACTTAACCTTTTTCAATTTCTCTTGAAGTATGTGTATTTTTTTAAAAAACAAATTCACTTTGAATGATTTTCCTTTCCAATGACTCAGAACCATAACTCCTGAACATTCTGAACTGTGTTAACAAAAGTCACCTTTGGTCAGTTGAACATGTTTTTTTCCTGTATCTAATTTAAAAAAATTATGAATGTACTGCAATAAATAACATGACATTACGTATTTCATGAACATTATATGTTCCAAATGTTTGATATAATTTAATTATTTCATATGTACACAGGAAACTCAGATTATTGGTTTCGTTGGCGTTTTCTAAAGCAACCTCACAGTTTGCTCAAAACATATTAATTAATTATTCAATTGCAACTAGTATTTTTCAATAGGCGAATTTGAGTAAAGCTCATCGATCATTTCGACATCTGGTGGTCGTCGCAAGAACCACGAAAAAAGTGTCGTTGGCCAAAAAAGTGCATTGGCAGCATACGGAGGGAGTACGATTTTCGCGTTTTCTGGTTAATCCAACCATTCATGAAAGCTGAAATAGTCACAAATTGGAAGAAAATTTTGTTTTCTTTGGGATGAACTTCCATCCGGTGGGTGCTTGCATATGATTTTTCCGATTAAATAGCACATCTCTTGCAGTGCCTTCAACGCACTATCTTGGTTATGAATTCCCGGATTTTTAATTCGCGGCTTATTTGGGTGGGATTCGTCTTCAACAGTTGCTTAAATACTGTAAGAAGCCATTGCCAGTGGAAAACATGTGACAATATGCCAAAAAATTTGGTAAATTTTATGGAGAAAATTTGATTTTGAATGTAAATAATCGCTTCTGACGACTTTTCTCCCAAACTCTCGCAGCGCACTCTACCACTGGATCCTTCTCGAATTCGCCTATAGTATTTAACTCACACAATTGAACTTAATTTTTAATCTCGATAGAAGTCTGGATGGGAATTTAAAATTGCTCTAGCGTTCAAATTACAAGGTAATTGTAAACTGTTGTTTTTTTGTATTATATTATATTGTACTGCAGTGATACCACGACGAAATAATGATAAAGGCAACATACTATAAACTGAAAATAAAACGGAGAGTTATGTGAAACACCTTGTGAAACACACAATTTTGCGTCGTGTTTTATGAATGTTATGTAAAACGACTAGTTCCAAATATCCTAGTTTGACACAATTGTTTTTGTTTTTCAACAAATGTAGTCGATTTGTCATTATTATTCAAATGACTTTAAGCTCTACGAAGCCGATGTTTTTTAATTTTGCTCGATATTAAATAATTTAAATTTTGTTGCCCTCCATAAAACATCACAATTGTGAACTCCGTAATACAAATAACTGAATCGATCGGTGACGTATTATTCGGTTATTTCAAACACAATGGCGCGAGAAATGCGGTTAGATGTGGTTAGATTATAATTGTTTGCTTTTTCTTAAATACCGTCAAAGGAGATGAAGTTAGGCCAAAATACTATATATTCCAAGTAAATGCTACAAATCTCAGATAGATATCATTGGGACAAGTCTTTGTTAAGCATATCTAAGTGAAATGTAGTGTTGGGCTGTATGTTCCCAAAAAAAGGTCGCGAAAGAAAAAGAAAAAAAAATCCTTGCTCTGAGATTTTAAAGAGACTGCTATTTAAATCTGTTCACTAGTTGATTTCTGGTTTTTTTTTAAATTTAGAAAATTGAACAGTGGCCATTATTCAATTCAATGCTATTACATGCAAATTTTATTGTCTCATTTGCTGTAGTTTTAGGTTAATGTTGATAAATAATTGTGTGTATCAAATTGTATCGTTATGTCAACATGTCTTAAGTGATAATTCGGTAAAATACCTAAAATTGGCTAAACGTTTGAAGCCATTGACAGCCATGAGATTTTTAACGTGCTTAAGTTTCATCAAGTGCTATTGTGTCTATTATGCCTATTCTTGAATTTTGTGAGTGTGGGATCGAACGAGTTTTTAGAGCGCAGAACAATTTCGAGATCCGTGATATTTTGTTTTACTATGTGTTGTTGAAAAACATATTAATTAATGCGTGACCAAATGTGTTTCAAGAGAGCAGAACGACGTGGAATTGTGTGAAAGTCAAAGTTTATTGTGCGTCTGATCGTGTTTTCTCTAGTCGCAGAACGATCGCGCGATCATCGAAATGTTTTGTTCTGCGTTGTGCGGTTGACCTTATTATTTGGCGTGTGCATGTGCGACCTTATTTCCCTCATCACGCAGAACGATCGCGCGATCATTGGAAAATTTTGTTCTGCTTTGTGCGGTCGGTAAATCAATTGGTTAGCGCGCGTTCGTTCGATTGTGTTTTTGTTTAACCTCGTTCAAATTACACGCTACACTCGGCATACCGTTTACCAAAACGAACCCTGCCACACTCCCTCCCATAAATCCAAAATCCCAGTGATTTCTCGTGGAAGTGCAGATGACTCGTCGGCTTCCATCAAAGCGAGTATCACGTCAACATTTTCCTTCCTAATCCCTAATTGACCTGCATTCGGACACGGCCGGCGCTGGTATTGCTTAATTTTGGGTCACCAGTTCTTACACATTGATGATGCTGTTAGTCCCAAACACCATCTGTTGGTTCTCTGTGTAATTACAGCTGACCTGGCAATAACGGAGTAGCAACCGTGGGCGGTCAATCATGCTCATGCTCATGCTCATTGTAACGGTCACCTGTGATATAAATTCACATGAAAAAAGGACAATTGCTGCAAATAAGAATTAATTTTGTGAATGCAAAAATCAACTTTTCACGAAACCTAAAATTACAGTTCCAGCGTCAACCGTGTTAGTGTTTGTATTATACGATTTTCAACATAGTATTAGTGTAAGCATCAAAGTATATTCTTGCTTAATGTTATGATGTTATAAAAACTGTAAAGTATGTACAATTCCAATTTTTCGAGTCGCTTTTTACACTTACCCCCTTTTTCCACTTCCCCCAGTGTACCTTATTGATACAGATTTTGGCGATTCAAAACAAAGTCTCATAATAGAAATTATTTTTCATTTACATGATACGGAACTAATGTGTAAATTATATTTACGTAAATAACAAACAGTCGTGTAACATATATGGTCACCCTAATTTCTTATCTAGATACATAAACGACATCATTTATATGGAGGTCCTTGCTTATGGCGATTTCGTTTTTGAGGTGTAGCAACACAGTTTAGTGCAGCATTTTTCACGACAAAAACGAACGTTTTGAGTGCAGTTGGGTTTGTTTGTTATGGATACCTGATGGATACCATAAAAAGAAAACAATAACAATAACACGGGAGAAACTTGACAAAAAACTGCACTACACGGCACACTCTGATTTTTTCTGGTGCTACACTGCTTGTTTCAGTGCAAGAAAAATGCTACACTGCTATAGCACGAAAATCAAGAACGAACATTTTCGGTGCAAAAGTGTAGCACGAGTGTAACTACATCATTTGCATGTTGCGTGTTTTGCCGTGGCAATCACTAGTGTTTGAAAACAAGTCTACAAGTCACAGTTGTATGAGTAAACTGTTTGAAGTAAGTTCAATGGGTGGCATTGTCGGTGTGAAACGCAGTAAGAAGTTGATTTGAATTGCAACCCGTGTTGTTGTTATTGAAGCGATTGTTCATCGTACATAAAAAAAATCAAAGTTAATTCAAGATGTCACGGAAAAATTCTCTATTGGACTCAACCGAAAAAAGGCCACAGAGGTAACTAATTATACTGTTTCCGATTTAAGAATATAATTAAAGCTTCTACTTAATATTTTCAGGATTCTTTGACGCATGAAGGCCCGTCGTGTCAGGAATACGCGTTAGGTAATTTGGAATCAAAATCGCTTAACGGTAAAACAAAGCCACTATATTTACTAATAAGAACGGCGTTGAAAAATAAATTATTTTGTTTCAGCGGTTACACTAATGGACGAGGTTGGCGAAGAGCGCAAAGAATCAGAAATAAAGAAACCGCGAGCTACAAAAGAAAAAACCCAGATTAATTCACCTAGCGGTGATGGCGCCTTTCTCGTTCGTTCAAAAGGTTAGGAAAAATCTCAAATAACACCATAATAACATATGTGGATTGGTCTTATTTTTCATATTTGTTTATATGCATTTAAAAAATGCTCGCCAAACGCAATTTGTTGCAAACAACTCGGATTAGCATAAGAGCAAAAAATGGCATTTTATTTAGTAGTTTTAAAATTAGTATTTTCGCCATAACTTTTGACCCAATTGTACGATCCGGCCAAGTTTCGATAGGAAACAATGGGACAAGATTCTGCGTCGAATGCAATCTGTTGCGAGCGACCTGAGAAGCACACATATTGCACATCAATCACAGTAACTTATATATGACCGGATTCAGTCACAATATGGTTACTGCAACAAGGATTTGTTGAAATTGTGTTGCTTGGGGAATAGATGAAGTGCTAAGAAAGTGAGCTAGACTTTTTTGAACTCTTTTTCACAATAAATAGTAATTTGACCATAACATCTAAGCCCATAGTCCGATCTGGCTAATTTTCAATAAGAAAATATGAGACATTCTGCGTCGAATGCAAATGCGAGCAAATCGGTTGAGGAAAAGTGCCTGAAAATGAGTGACAATTTTTACGCGATTTGTTTGTATGAATTTGTATTTTGGCCATAACTTTCGATCCCATAGTTCGATCTGGCCAATTTCAAATAGGAAACAATGGGACAGGATTCTGCGTCGAATGCAATTTGACATTTTCGAAAAATGAGTGACATTTTTTACGCGATTTTTTCGTATGAATTTGTATTTTGGCCATAATTTCTGATCCCATAGTTCGATCTGGCCAATTTCAAATAGGAAACATGAAGACAGGATTTTGCATCGAAGGCAACTTGTTGCGAGCAAATCGGTTGAGAATAATTTCCCGAAAAATGAGTGACATTTTTTACGCGATTTTTTCGTATGAATTTGTATTTTGGCCATAACTTCTGATCCCATAGTTCGATCTGGCCAATTTCAAATAGGAAACAATGGGACAGGATTCTGCATCGAATGCAACTTGTTGCGAGCGAATCGGTTGAGAATAAGTTCCCAAAAAATGAGTGACATTTTTTACGCGATTTTTTCGTATGAATTTGTATTTTGGCCATATCTTCTGATCCCATAGTCCGATCTGATCAATTTCAAATAGAAAACAATGGGACAGGATTCTGCGTCGAATGCAACTTGATGCGAGCAAATCGGTTGAGGATAAGTGCCCGAAAAATGAGTGACATTTTTTACGCGATTTTTTCGTATGAATTTGTATTTTGGCCATAACTTTTGATCCCATAGTTCGATCTGGCCAATTTCAAATAGAAAACAATGGGACAGGATTCTGCGTCGAATGCAACTTGTTGCGAGCAAATCGGTTGAGGATAAGTGCCCGAAAAATGAGTGACATTTTTTACGCGATTTTTTCGTATGAATTTGTATTTTGGCCATAACTTTCGATCCCATAGTTCGATCTGGCCAATTTCAAATAGAAAACAATGGGACAGGATTCTGCGTCGAATGCAACTTGTTGCGAACAAATCAGTTGAGGATAAGTGCCCGAAAAATAAGTGACATTTTTTACGCGATTTTTTCGTATGAATTTGTATTTTGGCCATAACTTCTGATCCCATAGTTCGATCTGGCCAATTTCAAATAGGAAACAATGGGACAGGATTCTGCGTCGAATGCAACTTGTTGCGAGCAAATCGGTTGAGAATAAGTGCCCGAAAAATGAGTGACATTTTTTACGCGATTTTTTCGTATGAATTTGTATTTTGGCCATAACATTTGATCCCATAGTTCGATCTGGCCAATTTCAAATAGGAAACAATGGGACAGGATTCTGCGTCGAATGCAACTTGTTGCGAGCAAATCGGTTGAGGATAAGTGCCCGAAAAATGAGTGACATTTTTTACGCGATTTTTTCGTATGAATTTGTATTTTGGCCATAACTTCTGATCCCATAGTTAGATCTGGCCAATTTCAAATAGGAAACAATGGGACAGGATTCTGCGTCGAATGCAACTTGTTGCGAGCAAATCGGTTGAGGATAAGTGCCCGAAAAATGAGTGACATTTTTTGAGTAGTTTTGCACACACACACACACACACACACACACACACACACACACACACACACACACACACACACACACACACACACACACACACACACACACACACACACACACACACACACACACACACACACACACACACACACACACACACACACACACACACACACACACACACACACACACACACACACATACACACACACACACACACACACACACACACACACACACACACAGACATCACCTCAATTCGTCGAACTGAGTCGATTGGTATATAACACAGAGTGGCGCTAAAGCCACCAAGGTTTATTAATTCCCTCAGAAAATTTGCGAACGGTTACAACATGCGTAAAATCAGTGTGTCAATGCCAGATATGTGACGCGGCTTCTTCTTATTGGTATTACATCCCCACACTGGGACAGAGCCGCCTCGCAGCATTAAGCACTTCCACAGTTATTAACTGCGAGGTTTCTAAGCCAGGTTACCATTTTTGCATTCGTATATCATGAGGCTAACACGATGATACTTTTATGCCCAGGGAAGTCGAGACAATTTCCAATCCGAAAATTGCCTAGACCGACACCGGGAATCGAACCCAGCCACCCTCAGCATGGTCTTGCTTTGTAGCCACGCGTCTTACCGCACGGCTAAGGAGGGCCCCCATGACGCGGCACCAAACAATAATAGTTACCATGTGATACCACCACGACAGGATATGTCTTTGGTTGCCATCTCAGTGCTAATGGCTTAAGCCCACCCATCGCATCAAGATCACATATCCGAGGTGAGGAAATAGAACCGGAAGACTAATTACTATATAAAAATCGCGGATGTACGAAAAGGGCTGGTTTATTGGGGAACCTAGCAAGTCCAGCGGGACTCGAAAGTTCTAGAGCCCTAGTGGCTGTGAACCCTAGGGGCTATTAACCTCTGAAAATCGGTTGGGTAACCGCTTACTGATGCGAGTAATGCAAAATACTCCCCGAGTACGTTGGTCACATCCGGCGAATCGGATATAGTACGGTCTTGCAAAGCTAGGTGGATGGGGGAAAATCTACGCTTGCCTCTTAGCACATTAATGATCCCCCATAGTTCGGCCCCCGCCTAATTGAGCCTAATTGATGGGGTCAAGGAAGTCCACCTACTGCTTTCATTTGGGCGTTTTGGATGACCGTTTGGCACTCTTATTTAGTGTTTTTGTTTGTAGTTTTCCAATGCACTTACCTTTCTCGGATGTCCAGAGGGAAGCTTCCTGAGCGCTCGGAGGGCTTTTCTTCTGCTTTAACAGCTCAACGCGTTTCGTCTGACCACCAATGAAGGGTTTTGCGTCCTAGTCGAGAACTGGTCTGAGGAATGGATAAACCAGCGGCGTCGAGAACGATCTTGGGGAAGTCGGGAAGCGTAAGCGGGGTAGTGTACTCCAACGCGCGTCGAATGCTACTGTCAGTGGACTCTCAATCGGCGGTATCACAATGCCATCACGGCCTCTTGGAAGTGGTGAGGGGAGAGGCGTTGGCTATGACCTGAATTGGAAAATGGTTGCTTCCGTAGGATCGGAATAGGAATTAGTTATCCCCAAGTTTCGATTATATAGACTTCAAAAATGAAGGTTGGGGTTGTACATTTGAATTCATAACGATTTGACATTTGCTTTGAACAAATTAAAAGTTTTTACCATATAAATTCCCATATAAACATAAATTGCCTTCGTGCCACCCCTAAATCACCACCGAATTGCCTGAAATTTTGCCAGGACTCCTAAATCATCAAAAAGAAGTTAATAGACATATGGGAGCTGGAATTTTCGAACATTTTTTAAATGTGAACCGCCCTAGTAAACACTCGTCTAGAGTAACTCCCCGAAAACTTCGAGTTTTATATTTGGAATGATTCAGACATTTATGTTTGGAATGTAACCGGATGCAAATGAAGATGGATATAATAATTATTGAAAAAGTTGCCATTATCTTCTTGTCAATAAATTACACAGGCTCCCGGGGACACCAACCCGAGCTAAAAGTCCAACAGATCCAGTGTCCTAGACGCCTCGGGCACTGAAACCCGAAAGATAAGTACTACCAGCATGTCACCAAATGTAATCCAGCTTCTAATGTCAGCCCTGTCTACGGGTCTAGAGATCACCCAGGCTCGACCACCTAAGACACTCCCGTCTACAACAGTACCCTTCCGGATACCTCCGAGGATATCCACTCCGACTCCCAAAGCACTCTCTTCCCTTCTGATCAGCGCAACACAACTGATACAACGTCATCATCGCTCCAACCTGCGTCGGGTACGGATCTATACTTTTACTAGAGGTCAAACTTTGTCTTCAGTGGAATAACTTGCCCAACCTGGAACTGTTGACACACGATAGTTCACTCTGGAGTATAGCCCTCCAGGAGTTCAACCGCATCTCACCAGCCTCCATGTCATGGATCGATCCTCCGGTAGACCCCCTTTGACGTTATCCAGTTTCGTGAAGACCTCTCAGTCGTTGCAGTCCGTCTCTGAGGTAGCATTCCTATTTTTTTCAAGTTCGTTTATTTGGTAGGCTCAGGCGTTTATAACACTTTACGGAGCCACGTTTCTTTGTGATATGTACAATCAACATAATCTCATTATTAGATTAGTAAGAGAGGGAAATAAGCCAACGTACTGGTGGTGACTCGAGGTTAAGTTTACAATGTTTAAGGATGGACGGGTATTTGGATTCTGGAATCAGGGAATCATCATAATCAAGGTATTTCAGCAGCTCATCCGGTCATTTGGTGTCAGGAACGATGTGGTGGTTCGTCGTGCTCGAGGAATGGTATCTTCTGGACGGCCAGAGCTACGGCGCTTTACGGGACAGAAAGACAGAGACAAAACAAAAAAAAACTTTGAAAAAAAAAAGTATTAGACTTTCATGTCAGAGGAACTAAGAAAACTATAAATGGCTTGCATATAGACCACATCACGATCCCCCAAAACACCTTTTATCTCCTGGAAGGTTTGTTTGCTTCGGGCCACTAGGGTATTCAATAATTGCTCCCTGGATATGTCGTTTTCCGAGCAGAACCAAACTACGTGATCGATGTCATCATAACCGGCACCGCAGTAGCATTCCTCTTAGCATTGTGAATATCTACCTCCCCTGTGGAAACGTCCCGCCATCAAACAAAAGGGAAGTGATATCATCATTGACTCCCCGTCTCCCATTCTTCTTTTGGGAGATATGAACGCCCACCACCTGACCTGGGGAGGTACAAGATCGGACCCCCGTGGTATTGCCCTACATATCGACGAAATTGTTGGATTGTTGTTAAGGTTCTCGTCTATTGGTCGGCTTATTGATTGATTTTATTAGTTTCGAGATAATTAGACGTTCGTCACTTTTTGGCAAATCCTGTCTCTCTCAAATACGTCTTAAAAGACTTTAACAAAACCCAGATTAATCCACCTAGCGGTGATGGTGCCTTTCTCGTTCGTTCAAAAGGTTTGGAAAAATCTCAAATAACACCAATGTGTGGATTGGTCTTATTTTTCATATTTGTTTATATGCATAAAAAAAATTCTCGCCAAACGCAATTTGTTGCAAACAAATCGGATGAGCATAAGAGCAAAAAATGGCATTTTATTTAGTAGTTTTAAAATTAGTATTTTCGCCATAACTTTTGACCCAATTGAACGATCCGACCAAGTTTCTATAGGAAACAATTGGACAAGATTCTGCGTCGAATGCAATCTGTTGCGAGCGTCAATAGATGAAGTATAAGTGCTAAGAAAGTGAGCTAGACTTTTTTGAAATCTTTTTCACAATAAATAGTAATTTTACCTTAACATCTAAGCCCATAGTCCAATCTGGCTAATTTTCAATAAGAAAATATGAGACATTCTGCGTCAAATGCAAATGCGAGCAAATCGGTTGAGGAAAAGTGCCTGAAAATGAGTGACATTTTTACGCGATTTTTTCGTATGAATTTGTATTTTGGCCATAACTTCTGATCCCATAGTTCGATCTGACCAATTTCAACAATGGGACAGGACCCTGCGTCGAATGCAACTTTATGCGAGCAAATCGGTTGAGGATAAGTGCTCAAAAAATGAGTGACATTTGGTATAAGAAAAACTCCATTTCCTGTTTGTTAATGTTAATCGTTTGATTGTCAGGAAACCTTTTCGACATTTTCAAAGTTTTCCTTCCAATTTTCAATGTGTTGTTACGAATAGCATTTAAATTCGCTTCAAGCGGCACACGCGATTTTTTCGTATGAATTTGTATTTTGGCCATAACTTTCGATCTTATAGTTCGATCTGGCCAATTTCAAATAGGAAACAATGGGACAGGATTCTGCATCGAATGCAACTTGTTGCGAGCAAATCGGTTGAGAATAAGTTCCCGAAAAATGAGTGACATTTTTTACGCGATTTTTTCGTATGAATTTGTATTTTGGCCATAACTTCTGATCCCATAGTCCGATCTGGCCAATTTCAAATAGGAAACAATGGGACAGGATTCTGCATCGAATGCAACTTGTTGCGAGCAAATCGGTTGAGAATAAGTTCCCGAAATTGAGTGACATTTTTTACGCGATTTTTTCGTATGAATTTGTATTTTGGCCATAACTTCTGATCCCATAGTCCGATCTGGCCAATTTCAAATAGGAAACAATAGGACAGGATTCTGCATCGAATGCAACTTGTTGCGAGCAAATCGGTTGAGGATAAGTTTCCGAAAAATGAGTGACAATTTTTACGCGATTTTTTCGTATGAGTTTGTATTTTGGCCATAACTTCTGATCCCATAGTCCGATCTGGCCAATTTCAAATAGGAAACAATGGGACAGGATTCTGCGTCGAATGCAACTTGTTGCGAGCAAATCGGTTGAGGATCAGTGCCCGAAAAATGAGTGACATTTTTTGAGGAGTTTTGCGCACACACACACACACACACATACACACACACACACACACACACACACACACACACACACACACACACACACACACACACACACACACACACAGACATCACCTCGATTCGTCGAACTGAGTCGATTGGTATATAACACTATGGGTCTCCGGGTTTTCTATAAAAGTTTGTTTTTGAGCGATCATATAGCCTTTACCGTATACTTAGTATACGAGAAAGGCAAAAATGGTATAATTTTCGATCCCATAGTCCGATATGGCCAATTTTCAATAGGAAACAACGGGACAGGATTCTGCGTCGAATGCAATTTGTTGAGAGCAAATCGGTTGAGGATAAGTGCCCAAAAAATGAGTGACATTTTTCACGCGATTTTTTCGTAGGATTTGTATTTTGGCCATAACTTTCGATCCCATAGTTCGATCTGGCCAATTTAAAAAAGGAGACAGTGGGACAGGATTCTGCGTCGAATGCAACTTATTCCGAGCAAATCGGTTGAGGATAAGTGCCCGAAAAATGAGTGACATTTTTTACATGATTTTTTCGTATGATTTTGTGTTTTGGCCATAACTTTTGATCCCATAGTCCGATCTGGCCAATTTCAAATAGGAAACAATGGGACAGAATTCTGCGTCGAATGCAACTTGTTGCGAGCAAATCGGTTGAGGATAAGGGCCCGATAAATGAGTGACATTTTTTACGCGATTTTTTCGTAGGATTTTGTATTTTGGCCATAACTTTCGATCCCATAGTCCGATCTGGCCAATTTCAAATAGGAAACAATGGGACAGGATTCTGCGTCGAATGCAATTTGTTGCGAGCAAATCGGTTGAGGATAAGTGCCCGAAAAATGAGTGACATTTTTCACGCGATTTTTTCGTAAGAGTTTGTATTTTGGCCATAACTTTTGATCCCATAGTTCGATCTGGCCAATTTAAAAAAGGAGACAGTGGGACAGGATTCTGCGTCGAATGCAACTTGAGGCGAGCAAATCGATTGAGGATAAGTGCCCGAAAAATGAGTGACATTTTTTACATGATTTTTTCGTATGATTTTGTGTTTTGGCCATAACTTTTGATCCCATAGTTCGATCTGGCCAATTTCAAATAGGAAACAATGGGACAGAATTCTGCGTCGAATGCAACTTGTTGCGAGCAAATCGGTTGAGGATAAGTGTCCGAAAAATGAGTGACATTTTTTACGCGATTTTTTCATAGGATTTTGTATTTTGGCCATAACTTTCGATCCCATAGTTCGATCTGGCCAATTTCAAATAGGAAACAATGGGACAGGATTCTGCGTCGAATGCAATTTGTTGCGAGCAAATCGGTTGAGAATAAGTGTCCGAAAAATGAGTGACATTTTTTACGCGATTTTTTCGTATGAATTTGTATTTTGGCCATAACTCTCGATCCCATAGTTCGATCTGGCCAATTTCAAATAGGAAACAATGGGACAGGATTCTGCGTCGAATGCAACTTGTTGCGAGCAAATCGGTTGAGGATAAGTGCCCGAAAAATGAGTGACATTTTGTTGAGTAGTTTTGCGCACACACACACACACACATACACACACACATACACACACACACACACACACAGACATCACCTCAATTCGTCGAACTGAGTCGATTGGTATATAACACTATGGGTCTCCGGGCCTTCTATAAAAAGTTTGTTTTTGGAGCGATCATATAGCCTTTACCGTATACTTAGTATACGAGAAAGGCAAAAAGGCTGACGTCAAACATGAAAAAGAGTCACACCTGGCTGGCCATTATATGCTTATTAACGATTTCGAATTTTATTTCTTACTATCCGCATTCGCTTCCGACTAATTTAACACTAAACAACCGAAAAATTGGACCCCTTTCACAATCAATCCTCTGTCGTTGTCCTCTGCGAAGAATGTATCTTGTGCACAATTGGACATAACCGTGGCGCAGAACGAAGCAATCATATGCTCCGGAAGCATGCGGACCAATCTCCAAATCACTTCCTGTGTCCTGCGTTCTCCGTTGTTGTCCGGCTCCTGTGCCAGTCCTATCGTTCCGCACCGATACCCACCGCAGACAAAAAATGCTTTACTCTACTGACTACAGTTCCTAGGTCGTAATGAGAGCTCGTTTCACCCTCATGATTGCACTACTGCAAAAAAAGCGAATTTCGCGCTGGGAGCGTGACTAGTGCCGATTCGATTCGCGCCAATTCCACAAAATCCATAACGACCAACTTATGGGAACAATACACGAGAGCAACGAAGGTGTCAAAGGCAGTGCGCACAGGACAATGGAACCGGACCCGGGCGGTCGATCGATCGATCGATCGGCATGACCTGTCGTCGGTTGTCCGTTTCTCTAGGCTCGAGGAGAAGAGCAGGAAAGTTCACAGAAAGAAGAATGCTCTCACAGGGACAATGTACGATCGTCGTCGAGGGGACAGGTACGTGGCGGTGTGGTGACATGGTGACGAACAAGAACTGAAACGAGCTGGTGTCGAATTTGCAATGTTTCTTTTGCTAGGTTCGGTAGGGTGCCCCACAAAAAAATAAAGGCGATCGTGCCTGACGATAAATTAGAAGCTTATAATGAGCATATTTCCAGATTACACTCCCAGCGTCTCATTTGCAATGAATTCCCCATGCGAGTATAATCTCAAAAATAACTCTTCAGGATTTTTTAGTAAATATCGTTGATCGTTTTAAGAAGTTATTCAAACTCAGTATGATAATTTTCATACAAATCGATTGATGATTGAATAGAGTGAAGAACTATTAAAAGTACTTTTCTCCTGAAAAAATGCTCGAAAATAAAATGAAAAAAGGTTGTTTTTTTTGTATTCTCTGATAGAGAATTATTACATTTTCGACATTTAATTTCTTGAGACACCCTAATTAAGATTCTCTTTGGTTTCTTTAAAAATAATAGTTCGTATGATACCTGATTTGGCGCACAGAGTAAGGTAGAAGAAAACCCACTGAAGGGACGAACCTGGGGGAGGATCAAATGATGCAACGGAGTTAGGGAAGCAATCGCAAAAGAAACGCAATTCATCTCAGTTCGGTGCATTCAGAAGTTTCCAGCAGCTCAAGAAAGAAAATCCCCAAAGAAAGAAGATTTTCTTTCATGTTCTGAATAGGGCACAGAAATCAGTAAAGATCTTGGGTGACATCGACGACGTGATTCATGATGAGAAAAATAACAAAGGATGATAGAACGGATCAATTCATTTTTGAGGTTTCGAAGACGAGTACGGAACGTAGTGTTAAGAAATTGAAGTGAGGATGAGCGTACCTTCAATTGATCCTTGCCAAAATTTGTTCCCATTGTTCAATCATTCGCTAGATCAGCGAATAAATATTATCTCAAGAAATCTGAAAAAAGGTCTAAATATGCAGTTTTTTTTAAATGATTTACAAACAAGTCGATAAGACAACGAACATTAAGAAGTTATTAAATTAATGATTTCGTGTGTGTTACTTCTACGTGAAGTTAAACGAAGAAGGAAGGTCGTGTGATATGTGCCATCACAAATATTGCCCACCGCTCGCTTTCAAATCGACTTCTATAAAAACATTCTTCATGCCTGCCGTATCCTAACGGAACTATCAATTCTATACTTTCGCCTCTAATTCTATCATGAACATGTACGTCCAAGTTTGGAAGATGATATTAGCATTTCCATATCATTAAGAAGTTGTCAAAACCGACAACCATACCAGCAAGAATGCCAGACTATCAGTGTTGATATGTCTTGATTATTTTAATGATTATTTTGAAATATAGAAGTTTCCCTTGGAAATTTTAACTTTAATAAATTAATTCAAAGATTCTTCATGGGCTGCGATCATCAGATGTCAAAAATTCTTTGGTGTTTCCTTTTATTTTTGATGGTTTTGGATATTTTTTTCAAAACCTTTTCAAAGTTAAATACATTACTATTTAATAGTTTTTTTTCTGAGGACACAAGTTGTAGCAAAATATCAAACGTTGTATCTCACGTAAGAACGAGAAGATAGCCTCAAAGAATGTAATTCGCGGGAGAAAGACGAATCGAATTCAAATAGAACGTTCGTTATTGATACATGTGCCCGAGGGCCTCTATTTTATGTGCTCTGTATTGTATTGTAATAAAACAACGAAAAGTATGATAAAATGATGAATAAAATTAAAACATTCTGATTCGAAATCCGTCCATCGTGGATGGATTTCGAATCAAAGGATCATAATTCGTACAGCTATTTTCTAACTAAATATTTAATTTAAAGCAGACCGATGTACCACTGTAAATAGTTCAATATGCATCTTGAGAAGCGATCCCTTTGATTTTTAGTCTGCTGATCTTACTCTATTAATTGCAATTTGCAATTTAAACACAGTCACTTTCGGTACAATTGTATCCGGCACGCGACAAAATGGCGCCTGAAACTTTGCATTTTCTGGGTGGCAATATGTTTTTCAGTTGTGATATTTCAATTTCAGAGCACAATTTCTATTTCAATAGTCAGAAAGCTTTCTGTCAAGTATAAGATCATCAAAATAAGATAAATGATTTATAAATGTATTCCTTTAAATCCTCTTCAATTTAGTGATATCTCGCAATTCGAACGGAATTCGGTGCTGTACGGATTTCGGTCCCACACGGTAAATGCACAGAGAACCAACAGATGAAGTTTGGGACTAACATCATCCTCAATGTGTAAGAATTGGTGACCCAAAAATAAGCAATACCAGCGCCGGCCGTGTCCGAAGGAGGTCAATTGAGGAATTGATAGGAAATTGTTGACGTGATACTCGCTTTGATGGAAGCCGACGAGTCATCTGCACTTCCACGAGAAATCAATGGGATCGGTGATCGACCGATCATTTTGCTTTCCACACAAAGCAAAACTAAATTCCGACGGTTACTGCTTACTGGAGAAACATGACCGGACAAGAAATTAAATTTTCACTTTCTCCCTCGTGGGATATTCTTTGGAATTCTCACGGAAAAATCTTCGAGTGTCTCACAGAATACACGCTAAAAATGAACTACTCAAAATTGAGTCGAATCCGACTCATTTTCATTAAAACGGGACAACTCAAAATTTGAGTAATATATACTACTTCAATAAAATAATGATTTCGCGAAAGTTAAGCCTTCCATCAATTACGAACAGATGCGAATCAAGTTTATCTATCTATCTAAGTGCATTTTACGACAAACAGACTCCTAGTTTAAGTGCAATCATTATTTTATTGAAGTAGTATCTTTTACTCAAATTTTGAGTTGTCCCGTTTTTAATGAAAGTGAGTCGGATTCGAGTAGTTCATTTTTAGCGTGTATTCTCTGGAGGTTACACGATAAATTCTTTAGAAGTGCTACGTAAAATTCTTTGGGTGTCCCACAGAAAATTCTTCGAGGTATAAACAGAAATTCTTCGGAAACTCTACAAAAAAGTCTTACGAGGAATTATTCGGCTGTCCCACTTGAGATTCTTCAGAATTTCTACGGGAATTTTTTCTGGAGACTCATGGGCAATTCAGAGGCCCTCCTTAGTCGTGTGGTAAGACGCGCGGCTACAAAGCAAGACCATGCTGAGGGTGGCTGGGTTTGATTCCCGGTACCGGTCTAGGCAAATTTCGGATTCGAAATTGTCTCGACTTCCCTGGGCATAGAAGTATCATCGTGTTAGCCTCATGATATACGAAAGAAAAAATGGTAACTTGGCTTAGAAACCTCGCAGTTAATAACTGTGGAAGTACACTAAGCTGCGAGACGACTCAGTCCCAGTGTGGGGATGTAATGCCAATAAGGAGGAGGAGGAGTCATGGGCAATTCTTTCGAATTCTCACGAGATATTCTTCAGAAGCCCTACATAAAATGATTTGGGTGTCCTACATGAACTTCTTCGAGGTCTGAAGGGAAAATCTTCGGAAGTCCCAATGTATTTTTTTTTCGGAATTGCCATGGAAAATTCTTCAGAATTCTTTATCACTTTTTCCGATTTTAAATTGCTTCAGTTCACCAGCTCCTTGCATCTTTTTATTTAAATGCTGGTTTTGCATTTGAGGGATATTTCAAAACTCTGCATCGTTGGAGAAACAAAAGGAGCTCAGTCATTGCTAGGAAAAAATCTCTCCCTCCAGTTCGCTTTAAAGGGAGATGGATTTAGTTGCTCTGAAAATTTGAATGTCCTTCAAAGTCATGAGCCAATCGTTTATGTTTATGTGGATTGTCTTCAAATCGACAGATTCTTTGCAGCTCTACTAACTGAAGTTCTTGCTTCCGTTGGGATGTGTAGCCTAACGAAGTCTGTCGATTCCATATGCTCAGGTCGGCAGAAGACTATGGTTAGCACACCGTGATGAACGAGGTCCTTAATAAATTGGAACTTGGAACTGGAACAGCCATCATTCGGATCCATAGAAGTTCTTGACCAACCTCAGCTGCAGCAATGAATTCGGCTCCGGTCAACGACAATCCGACACTTGTTTGCTTTCTTGCCGTCCAGCTGATATCAAAACCGCCAAAAGCGATGAGGAAGCTACTGTTGGATTATGCCTGGGCGTTATCGTAAATGACTTGTTGCTAGCAGATAACGCATCGTACGTTTGGATTCAGTTCAATCGTTAGCATCTGGAGCGGTCACTTTCCTTCCCAGTAAGGGAAGTGATCGCTGAACGAGATATTGTTAGTAGCTTACTGGTCTCCTCCAAAGATACCCGGGGTCCATCGGAATGATTGATGGTATTGAATTTTCGAGTTCGAATCGGTATGTCAATCGCTGGATGAGGCTTTGTCGATTCAACGTGAATCTTCCAGATATTGTCGCACGTTCCCCAGCGGCATCAATTTGAAGTCCTTTCATGTTGGTTGCAGCATAGCTTCGTACTCGGCTTCAGATTCGCAGAGGATCAGAATGTCGTCTATGTACAAAAGTATAAACACTTGCTTGTTACCTCGAGTACGTCTGTACAGTCACGCATCGGCACATGATTGGAGAAATCCTAATTTTCTGGATTGTCTGGTTCCAAATTCGACCAGATTGCTTCATACCGTAGAGACTTAGATAGAATACTTCGCCGGGTTCATCCCTTTGGTTGACGCATTAATACAATTTGAGGTAAACATCTTTATAAATGGCAGCCCTTACTTTGCACCGTTCAATGTGGAAAAACGATCCATAAAAGAATGAAAAACGATCCATAAATAACATCTGAATGTTCCATAAAACGCTACCATAAATCCATAAAATAGTTCGAGAGATTCCATAAAGAATATTTTTATGATCCATAAAACTTTGAAAAATGATCCATGAAAACTATATATTGATCCATAAAATTTCAAATTTGCGCAATTTATATCCTTATGATGATCCATAATTTCACCCATATGATCCATAATTTTGGTCATATGATCCATAATTTTGATAATGTGATCCATAATGCTTGGAAAGAAGGCCAATGAAACTATATTAATTTATCCACACATTTTGACTATGAATGTGACTAAAATTATGGATCATATTACTGAAATTATGGATCATCATCACGATAAAAAATGCGCAAATTTGATTTGATTTGAAGTGTTATGGATTAAAATATAGTTTTTATGGATCATTTGTCATATTTTCATGGGAAAATAGCAAGAAATGTATTGTTTTTCTTGACCATGTTAATGGAACATATTTTCCAATTAATTGCTAAATTTTAGCTTAGTTATGGATCTAAAAAAATATTCTTTACGGAATCTCATTAACTATTTTATGGATTTATGGTAGCATTTTAAGGAACATTCAGATGTTATTTATGGATCGTTTTCCAGTTTTTTATGGATCCGTCTTTATAGTTTATATGCAAAAGTATGTTTTGCCTTTATAAATAGGCCGTTTTGACGTCTACGTGCTTGGCTAAAAGTTGACGACGTGTGGCAATGATTAGCAAGGTTCGACAATTTACCTGTTTACCACCTGGTCATAGTCAGTGCCAAACTTCTGACTGAAACCTCGCGCTATCAGTCTCGCTTTGTCAAGATTGACGCTCCTTTGATCGTCCTGTTTGCCCATCTCCTCCTCAACTAAACAAACGTCACGACTGACTACCAACTTGTTTGGGGTCATGTCGATGATCCTGTATGCCTTCTCAATTCTATACGCCAAAATTGCTCTGAAAAAAAAAACTGATTTTCCTAGAATTTCTTAGGATTATTTCAGAATTTTTTTTGAATAAATCTTGGAATTTTTTTCGAAAATTCTATTGGAAGCTCCTTCTCAAATTCCTGTAAGAATACCTTCGAAGATAATTTTAGCAATTCCTTAGCAATCTTTCCTTTTGAAAATTTGTTTGAGAACTCATTCTGAAATTTCTCCGGGAATTTCTTCGATAGTTTCTTTTGAAATACCTTCAGAATTTTTTTCCACTCCCGAAATTTCCTCCAGAAACAGTTTAGAAAATTACGCCATGAACCATTTTTTGTCATTCCTCCAGGGATTCCTGAGGAAAATTCTTTTAAGAAGCATTTGAAAATTCATCCAAAGGTGCTGCCGGTTTCGTTGGAAGGGGCATCTATTTTTTTACCGCGTGGATGGCCGAAAGGGTACCCGTGCTCCCATAAATTGATATTTCCATAAATTCAACCATTTTCAACCGATTTAGATAATTTTGCCCGTTCTGGAAACAGAAACTCATTCTCATATACTTTTCGTCCACTGTCAAGGTCCTTGTCCTTGAAGTAAGGTTTAAGAGTCATACAAGAAATCCCTAGAGAAAGGTCTTAGGGTATATACGCGTAACCAAAGGACTTGTTTCAAAAGTGGCACATGTTCTTTATGGTGCTTAAAATATAATGTAATGGCAACATATGCCCTGAATTATATAAAAAAATGTGGTCTTTGGAATAAAATATGATCACAACATATGTTCAGCATTATTCAAGAAATCTCTGGAATAAGACCTCAATCATACAAGAAATCCCTGGAGTAATGTCTTGTGGTCTGCCTGCGTAGCCAAAGGTTTATCGTCCAAATTCAAATACGGTATATGCTCTTTATGGTACTTAGCATAGAAAGTGCTCACAGTATATATCTCGGATCACCCAAGAAAGGCCTTAAGATCTACACGCGTACCCAGAAGTCTATGGACTTGTTTCAGAATTGGTACATGCTCTTTCTGTTCCTTAAAACAAAATGTGATCACTACATATGTTCTACGTTATCCAAGAAATTTCAGAAGAAAGGCCTTAGAGTCTACACGCGTAACAAAAGATCTATCAAATAGGTTCAAAAGTGGCACATTGTTACATATGTTCTGCGATATCCAAGAAATTCCTAGAGATAGGCCTTATGGTTTATACGCGCTACCAAAGGTGTATCGGCTGATTTCTGAAGTGGTACATGCTCTTTGTGGTCCTTAAAATAGAATTTGATCTCAAAATACAGTTTATGTTATCCATAATTTTTCTACCTACCTTTTCTCTACCATCGCATTGTTTTGAGGCAGCATCGCTCGGTGGTAGCTTCAGTGTGGTCCCGGCGGAGTTGAAATTGAAAGATACTCCGGCTCAAGCGCAGCATCGCGACGATGAAACACAAGTGGTGTTCGGCATCCTTCCTAAACGAGAAGGTTGGTTTCTGGTAGATGGATGCCACGACTGCTGCCGCCAAGGCAACCGAGGTTATCGAGGTGCAAACTTCGGTAGCACTTCCCAGAGCCATATCTTCGATGATCCAATTTGTTTAAGTGTTCTTTCCTTTCATTTTATTTTATCGGAACAATTATGCTTTTTCACTATTGAAGCTTTGACTGACCACTGTTTGATGCAAGAATTGCATTTGAGAGTTCACTCGAAAACGCGTTTGTGAAAAAAAAACAGTAGGATGTTTTCCATATGCAAAAAAAAATCAGCCGCAAAAAAACGTCAACTTGCGGTCGCTGACTACTGCGATCTTCCAGTGTGGGTATAGCTGGACGGATTAAAGATAAAATTGAAAAACGCGAGCGTATTTTTGCTGCTTTGCGTCGGCATTTGCAATTGATAGCCACACCCAAAACAATTCTGCATGACATTCTTTGTATTAAGCGTTGTGTATCAAATCTCGTATGCAAACTGATCAGAGAACGTCATGCCTGTTACGCAAGCTCATTGCATTAAGTTGGTTTATTTGGTTTCGATCAATACATTTAAATGAATCTCGCTGTCTCCTCCTAGAACAAGTATATGAATCGTGTACAGCAATATAACTTTGACACACACATTCTTCCCGATTCCATTTAGCTTGATGACGGAAAAGGACAGAAATTTGCTTGGTGCTTATTCCAACAGTATCACTCATTGCTGTCACTGTTGCCTTTCCACTTGAGATGATATTATGATAGCCTTTGGTCGCATCTTTCCTCATCTGATTTATAGTCCAGATGGTTAGCGCGTCAGTCGAGATGCGCTAAGGGTGGAGGGTCCAGGTTCAATACCCGTCTTTGGTCGATTTTTTGTAAGGTTACTGAGGTAAGGTTGCTGATACTTCATACAGCATTTCACTCCTCGATGGGAATGTAAAATTAGATTGTAGGGTAAGACAGTATAATGCGCCCCACCTGGCCAAAACGCCCCCCTTTGATTTCTAGAAAACTATAACTAATAATGAGTGAAAGCCAGGCCTTGTGCATCGAATGTAAAAAGGTAGAAAAAGATGCTGAAAAAATGTTGACATGCATGTATTGTTTCTCTGCGGCTCATTTTAAATGTCGAAATCTTAATGTTAATGCAGCCAGACGACTAAAAGAAAATAGGGTTATGCGCTAATTCGTCCATGGCGCTAGCATTCGTCATATCAAATTCTAAATCACTAAATACTCGCGAATCGTAAACTAAAATAATGAACTAACCATCTGGCGAGATAGAAAAAAGTGTACACTACGATCTGCATTCATTTAAATTACATTCCGGTGTTACTTACTTGAAATACAGTTAAATTTAACTTTGCGGCAGTGACTTTTTCACAATTTCCTACGTTATCCGTGCGACGAAGGAAAATCCAGTTCGTTCACTGCTGTAGAAGACGCGCAACACCGTCACCAAAATCAACTTAATTCACTGCTTTTCACCGCACTTTTTCACATAAATTTCTCACTGCGCACTAAATAAAAGCAATGTTTATTGCTCAAGTGAAAAATAATTGAAAAGAACTACCGGAAGGCGATCAAATGATCAGTTTTTCTAAACTTTAGAGCGTTTGAAATTTACTTTCTTCGTCGCCTTGTTTATAGTCGAAAAACGCGTTGCCAAACTGGCAGTTTGAACTGAAATAATCTTATGTTACACATCTGATAATACATCATGCAGTCAATAAAAGTAGGTTTTTCAATTATTTTCCGCTTGGGTAATAAAAGTAAAGTCTTCCAAATAAATATTTTTCATACACACTCGTCATTCACAATAAAATTTTCCACTATTCCAAAAGCTTGAAACAGGAGAAATAATTTCATAACAGAAATCAGTTGGCAGCACTACCCACGTACATGTTAAGCATGTGTGTTAGTTGTTTGACAGACTGAGGCATTTAACTGAATGGCAGCACAATCGAAACCATTTTTATGTGGTCGAAATGGGATTGCAATAGGAAATTTTTGTTAACTGGAACCGAAATAAACTTTTAAGTTTGACTTTCAAAATTGACCGAAATGATAGTTATTCTGCATAAAGTCACAGATAAGTCGTCCAGTTATCCAAGAAATGGCTTGAGCTCAGGAACAAAGATTTGCAGTCCTGTTTTAAGTATGGTACATGCTCCTTGTGGTACAGAGAAAGAATACGTAGATGATCAATTTTCCGGTTTCAAATATGGAACATGCTCTCTGTAGTACAAAAAACAGAATGCGTTCACTGCATATGTTCTTGATCATCCAAGAAATCCCTGGAGTAAGGCCTTTCGATCTACACGCGTAATTGAAGATCAATTTTCCGGTTTCAAATATGGTACATGCTCTCTGTAGTACAAAGAGCATAATGCGTTCACTGCATATGTTCTTGGTCATCCAAGAAATCCCTGGAGTAAGGCCTTCCGATCTACACGCGTAACTGAAGATCAATTTTCCGGTTTCAAATATGGTACATGCTCTCTGTAGCACAAAGAACAGAATGCGTTCACTGCATATGTTCTTGGTCATCCAAGAAATCCCTGGAGTAAGGCCTTGCGATCTACACGCGTAATTGAAGATCAATTTTCCGGTTTCAAATATGGTACATGCTCTCTGTAGTACAAAGAACAGAATGCGTTCACTGCATATGTTCTTGGTCATCCAAGAAATCCCTGGAGTAAGGCCTTCCGATCTACACGCGTAACTGAAGATCAATTTTCCGGTTATATGGTACATGCTCTCTGTAGTACAAAGAACAGAATGCGTTCACTGCATATGTTCTTGGTCATCCAAGAAATCCCTGGAGTAAGGCCTTTTGATCTACACGCGTAACTGAAGATCACTTTTCCGGTTTCAAATATGGTACATGCTCTCTGTAGTACAAAGAACAGAATGCGTTCACTGCATATGTTCTTGGTCATCCAAGAAATCCCTGGAGTAAGGCCTTCCGATCTACACGCGTAGCTGATGATCAATTTTCCGGTTTCAAAGAAGGTACATGCTCTCTGTAGTACGAATAACATAATGCCCTCACAGCATATGTTCTTGGTCATTCAAGAAATCCCTGGAGTAAGCAATTTGATCTTCACGCGTAACTGAAGATCAATGTTCCGATTTTAAATATGGTTTATGCTCTCTTCATATTGAATACATTTGTGTTGAACTTGATGTTAAACTTAAAAAACACGCAAATAAAGGGATGATTCAAATATGACGTCCACTATTTTTTTAGATTTCTAGACCCCCCTCCCTCCTCTGTCACGCTTTTTTGTATACCTTGTATATGCAGTGTCACAAAATCTTACAAACCCCTCCCCTCCTAAAACCTGTGACATCATTATTGAACGACCTCATAGAAAAAAAACCCAACTTAGTTCACCAAATTGTGATACTGCCTTTCTCGCATTTAGTCAAGACACCAACCTTATATGTCGCTTATATGGCTCGGTTTAATGTACCATTTTCGTAATAACTTTCAAACGCGATCAACTTGGCTTTGCCTTCTATCGAATAAAACTTGTTGCGAGAAAATCGGCTAAGGATTGCTATAAGAAAAGTTGTCAAATATTTTTCTTAGCTTTTGTGCACACATACACACACATACACAAACACATACACACACCTACACACATGCATACAGTTCGTTGAGTCGAGTAGATTGGTATATAACACTATGGGTCTCCGGGCCTTCTATAAAAAGTTGAAATGATAGCCTTTCGGTACAACTTTGTTGTATGAGAAAGACAAAAATAATGGGTACATTATATATTCAAAACAGGCCTTCAGATCGTTATTTACGCGTGTCGATCTGAAATGATCCACTTCAGGTATTTCTTGGATATCCGCGAACGGCTTTCATACGCAGATTCTGTTACTGTGAAACCTCCATGAGTCGATATTAAAGGGACCTTACATTTACAAAACCATCTTGTAGATCATTGGTTATGCATGTAGATCTGAAGGCCTCCACTTCAGGTATTTCTTGGATAACCACGAACGTCTTCCATACGCAGATTCTGTTATATGTACTACAATGGGTACATAACATTTAAAAAACAAGCCTGTAGATCATTGGTTACGCGTGTAGACCTGAAGGCCTTTACTTCCGGTATTTTGTGGATAACCGTTAAGATCTTCCATATGCAGATTTTATTATATGTACCACAATGGGTATATTGCATTTACAAAACAGGCCTGTAGATCATTGGTTACGCGTGTAGATCTAAGGCCTCCACTTCAGGTTTTTTTTTTATAACCGTGAAGATCTTCCATACGCAGATTCTATCATATGTACCACAATGGATATATTACATTTACAAAACAGGCCTGTAGATCATTGGTTACGCGTGTAGACCTGAAGGCCTTCACTTCAGGAATTTCTTGGATAACCGTGACGATCTTCCATACGCTGATTCTGTTATATGTACCACAATGGATATATTACATTTACAAAATAAGCCTGTAGATCATTGGTTACGCGTGTAGATCTGAAGACCTCCACTTCAGGTATTTCTTGGATAACCGCAAACGTCTTCGATACGCAGATTCTGTTATATGTACCACAATGGGTACATTACATTAACAAAACAGGCCTGTAGATCATTGGTTACGCGTGTAGACCTGAAGGCCTTCACTTCAGGAATTTCTTGAATAACCGTGAAGATCTTCCATACGCAGATTCTGTTATATGTACCACAATGGATATATTACATTTACAAAACAGGCCTGTAGATCATTGGTTACGCGTGTAGATCTGAAGACCTCCACTTCAGGTATTTCTTGGATAACCGCGAACGTCTTCGTTACGCAGATTCTGTTATATGTACCACAATGGGTATATTACATTTACAAAACAGGCCTGTAGATCATTGGATACGCGTGTAGATCTGAAGGCCTTCACTTCCGGTATTTCTTGGTTAACCGCGAACGTCTTCCATACGCAGATGCTGTTATATGTAATACTATGGGTACATTACATTTACAAAACAGGCCTGTAGATCATTGGATACGCGTGTAGATCTGAAGACCTCCACTTCAGGTTTTTCTTGGATAACCGCGAACGTCTTCCATACGCAGATGCTGCTATATGTACTACTATGGGTACATTACATTAACAAAATAGGCCTGTAGATCATTGGTTACGCGTGTAGATCTGAAGACCTCCACTTCAGGTATTTCTTGGATAGCCGCGAACATCCTCCGTACACATATTCTATTCAATGTTTCACAATGTACACATATCATATTCAGAACAGGCCAATATTAATTGAATTTATGTTATTTTTATTTAACGCGGTATGATACCGCATAAAAAACTAATTTGGTGTACTTGTAGAAATCGCACACCAATACCAACAGATTTATTTGACAGCAATCCATCGAATTTTAGACTGGACGAATGAAAATTCTCATGGACGTAAACAGATTTTCATAAGACAAATTTGAAAAATTTGAAGGGTATTTTTGATTGCCGATTCTCAATAAACTATGATTTGTTCAATGCGCTAATAGTACACAATGAAAACTAGGAACTCTAAAATACGTGTTGCATACAACTTAGTTAGAGTAAGTAGTTTGGCTGGCGTATAAATTAGATTTGAAAACCAAGCACTACCTACTACGACGGGAATTAGCTCACTACCCTATGTATTTTTGTTCGCAAAATTGTTGTAAAATTTATCAACGAATCATTGATATGCAAAACCTCAGGTCTTCTATAGTCAATGGGCTTGTTGCCCAGCTAAACGAAACAATAGTGAATGTTGTTGCCCAACAAATGATGGTATTTAGAAGCGAGGTAAAGCAGATTACGTCTGCGATAGAAAAATCACAGGAATTCTTCTCTAATAAGTTTGATTCCATAGTGAAGGATTTTCATGAGCTAAGAAAAGAAAACGATATTCTTAAACGAGAGGTTACTAGTCTTAAACAAAAACAGAATTCTATTTTGAAAACAGTCAACATACTAGAGCATAACGTTGACAAAACCAATCGTCATGCAAATCGTAACAGTGCTGTAGTCATTGGTGTTCCATTTTTATCTGGGGAGCATACACTTGAAATTGTTCAAAAAATTGTTAATTGTTATGGCTTGAACATTGAGCACAGTGCAATTATATCAGCCTTCAGATTAGCTGGGAAAAACAATTGGAAACACTCTTTGGTTCCTATCCGTGTTATTTTCAAGGATAGTTATACAAAAGAAATAATATTAGCGAAGAAAAAGGAGTTTGACAAACTTCCTTCTACTTCAGTTGATTCGAAGCTTGTCATTAACGGAAACTGCACCACAATTACAATGCGTAATGAATTGACTCCAATGTCTTTGGAATTGTTGAATGAAATGCGTTTAAATCAGCAGAAACTTGGAATAAAGTATGTGTGGGCTAGCAAAGAAGGGAATATTTTAGTTAAAAAATCTGAGCAATCGAAGCCACAATGAGCATGAGCATGAGCATGAGCATTATGACCGCACAATTCGTAGTTGCTACTCCGTGATTGACTGAACTTGCGAAATTGTACAGAGAACACAATGAATGGGGCTTGGGGTTAGCTACCCATTCTCAATGTACACGTTTCGGGAGCTCAAATATTTAAAGTCAATAACGGCGCCGGCCACGTCCTTACGGTCATATAGGAATGGAAGGATTGTTAGTCCGACTCTCGTTGCTACTAGAGACCGAGTATACACGCAAACCAAAAATTGATGCTAAAAAATGCAAGCACCTCCTTAATGCAATCTCTGCATGCAATTAATGCAAGAAATGCAATAAACATATTGAGAAGAATTTGCATTAACTTTTCTTCGCATCATTTCAACTACCACAATCAAACACACGTGCGTCCAATTATTCTACACTGCTTAAAACAGAGCACACATTAACATCATCCATATATCTGACGAGAAGATTCAAATCTACAAATTCCTTTTGAGTTAGTGTACGTATCGTCGATAGCGTAGAGCACTGAAACGACTTCATACGCGGACGATATAGTTTCTGGTAGCCGTTCGTCTAGCGCCAGTCGCGTAGCAAATCACGGTAATTGCGGTGAAAATAGTACTAAATACACCGATCTTACGATTATCTTAGAGTGATTCTTCTTGATAAGGTCAGCTTTCACCGGGAAACGTATAAATGAAGTCAATGATTTTCGTGAAACATAATCCAATGCTGCAGTTCCAACATGCTACTTTCACGAGCTGTTCAGTGATCTCAGGATTTTTTTATATTTATATGTTGCATTTAATGATTACCTTGTATTCACGGCGTAGAGGGAGGAATAAAGTTTTCCAGGCAAATCCCTTCACATTACTACTGCTTGTATAATCAGCATCTTAAAACTTTTTTCGAGATTTTCAAGCTGAACCCGTGGAATGGACGAGTTTGAGGCATTATTTACATTTTTATTATTCTCGAATGAATTCCTATGCGGGAAAAGATTTGAATATTTAATATGGATTTTTTTACTCGTGCAATCAATCCAAAGAAGAAGAATGCAATACCAAATTTTCTTTGATTTGATTTATTTGAAACGTCAACTATTAAGTATCAGGAAGCACACCAATACATGCACAGATGAGATCCATCACAAACACATACACAATATGCTTATACCACTACTACATGCACATGAAATTTCTCGACACAAATACAGATCCAAAATGAATCATACACACCAATACTATCAAAAAAGTCTCCAAACTTTGCAATCTCATTTTCATGCAATACCCCGGTAAACATTTTAATGCAAGATTTGCATGGGCCTAGGATTAATGCAATCTGGGAATGAAATTGATGCAATATTGCATTAAAACCTTGCAGATTCTGGTTGGGTGTACCTCTGCATCTCCACGATTGTCTTGGGATAGGATTTCGTTTTAGTTACAAAGGATAATTTATCTGGATTCACTTTGGTAAGTGATGCGATCTATGGGATGGGAAATAACACTAATATTTTGGCCGACCGCGCGATCGTTCAGCTGTCCGAAACATGAGAGATCACGCACTGAACTGTTTAATTTTCATTACCGGCCGCGCAATGCAGAACACAATACTTCGGCCGACCGCGCGATCGTTCTGCTGTCCGAAACAAGAGAGATCACGCACTGAACTGTTTAATTTTCATTACCGGCCGCGCAATGCAGAACACAATACTTCGGCCGACCGCGCGATCGTTCTGCTGTCCGAAACAAGAGAGATCACGCACTGAACTGAATAATTTTCATTACCGGCCGCGCAATGCAGAACACAATACTTCGGCCGACCACGCGATCGTTCTGCTGTCCGAAACAAGAGAGATCACGCACTGAACTCAATATGAGCAATCGAAGCCACAATTAATAAAAACTAGAAGTGATTTGCATGAAGTTTTGAACAGCTACAATAACCTACTCTCAGATAAATTCGCAACAAGTCCAACAAATGTTTGTGCAAACGAAATATTAATGTTAAATAAGGTATTAATTGCCGTCTCACATATTTGTTGTTCCTTTTAAATATATTTTCACAAATGGCTAATTCATTAAATTTTAATCATGATTGTATTGATGATTTCAATCCTAATTAGACAGAAAATATCGCCAATCATTTTCGAATTGCTCAATGGAATATAAGAGGAATGAACGATTTGCAGAAATTTGATTCGATTTCCCTGTTTTCAGACAACATGAAGGTCCCTATTGAAGTGTGTGCGTTTCCGAACCAATTGGAATCGGACCAGCCGAACTGCTAGAAGTTTATGGAGGAAGAAATGTGACTTACCTGTGGTCCGTGTGTAATCGTTGTTGCCCATGGCCTGCTTGTGCATATTTCAAATTCAAATCAGTTGCGGCGCTTGCGTATATCGACTCACGTGGTGCGTATAGTCGATAAAGTGGATAATACATCATTAGATATCACACTTGCTACACACTTCCAAAAGAGAATAATAAACTAACAATTCATACAAAGTGTTGGTAATTGGTGAAACGTGGCTAAGACTAAATAATTGTGCATTGTATGAAATACCAGGTTTTAATTCAGTTTTCTCTTGTCGTGAAACGTCTTTTGGTGGTCTGATTGTGTATGTAAAAGATGGATTAAATTTTAATGTGTTGAAAAATGTAACATTTGATGGGTTCCATCTAATTCATATTGAAATTGAAAGGAATGGATTATTTTATGAAATTGTTGGTTTATACAGACCGCCTTCTTTTGACTTTAACAATTTTATCAATGAATTAGAAAACATATTAATGATCCATTCTACACGCCCACGATTTTTTGTAGGTGATATGAACATTCCGATAAATTTGTGTAATAATAACATTGTCAAACGTTATATGTATTTCTTAGAGTCCTATAAATATTTTTGTTCAAATACGTGTCTTACTCGTCCACTTAGCAGTAATATTTTAGATCATTTTGTTTGTTCTAATGACGATTTTGATCGCGTCAGAAATGACACTATTTTTTCGGACATAAGTGATCACTTAATAATTCTTTCTTCATTAAAAATAAATAATCCCAAAGAATCCATAATACTAAACAAAAAACTTATTGACAAAAACAAACTAAATGAACTATTCACAAACTATTTGGATGATTTCGAGTGCAATGGAAATATCAATGATTCTATCAACAATATCACTAATGCTTATAATAGAATAGCAACACAGTGTACTAAAATAAAAAGTGAAAAAAATAATATGAAGTCTAAGTTCTGTCCCTGGATCAATTACTATGTATGGCAATGGATAAAATTCAAGCATAAATACCTGAAAAAAGTGAAAAATGATCCCCACAATATTGACTTGAGAAACATGCTCAAACATATATCTGTAAAAACAGATGAGGCCAAAAGAAGATGTAAATCCGATTATTATAAACAATTATTAGATAACACTTGCCATGCAAAATGTGGAAGAATTTAAATGAGATTATGGGACGTTCTAAACCTAAAACTAGATTAGAGCTTAAAACTGATGGAGGTAAAACTTCTAATAACACAGCCGTTGGCGAAATTTTCATCGATTACTTTTCTCAAATTGGAATTAAGGTGATTATACAATCAAGCCATGTGGTGAATTTCGAATTCACCACACGGTTTTCAACTCCTATTATTAAAAGTTTAAATCTAGCGTAATAATTGTCGTACAATGCTGAAATTAAAGTCGATTGTTCAGCATGAGTAAGCAAACGATCTACGGATGTTTCATCCCCATGGGCGTTGTTGTTCTCTCAATTCGTGCTCTTGAAAAATCACTAGGAAAAGCACGTGGTTTCCAAGATGGCCGATTTGTGGCTTTGTTATATAACCACCTTAAACTTGCTGAAAAAATACCAAAAATTAATTTGAATCCTTTGAATAATATTTCTCGAATAGACCGTTCAATTTTTCTTAGACCAGCTAGTGAAAATGAGGTGGGTGAAATTATTAAAGAATTAAATATAAATAAAAGCAGCGGTCCAGATGGGTTTCCAAGTGTGGTAAATAAGGTGGTTATATAACAAAGCCACAAATCGGCCATCTTGGAAACCACGTGCTTTTCCTAGTGATTTTTCAAGAGCACGAATTGAGAGAACAACAACGCCCATGGGGATGAAACATCCGTAGATCGTTTGCTTACTCATGCTGAACAATCGACTTTAATTTCAGCATTGTACGACAATTATTACGCTAGATTTGAACTTTTAATAATAGGAGTAGAAAACCGTGTGGTGAATTCGAAATTCACCACATGGCTTGATTGTATAATCACCTTAAGTCATAATAATCACCTTAAGTCCAATGTTGGAGAATTTTCGAATATCCTTACTTGTCTTTTCAATAGAATGTTGGAGCAAGGATCTTATCCGGATTGCCTAAAAATAGGGAGGATAACACCTGTGTTTAAAGGTGGTGATACATCCGATGCCTGTAATTATCGACCTATTTCAACTATCTCTGTTTTTAGCAAAATTTTTGAAAAATTATTGGTTAACAGGTTGGTAAAATTTATGAGTAAACATAATATCCTATTCAAATTTCAATACGGCTTCAGAAAAGGGTGTAACACAACTACAGCGATAGTAGAACTTGTCGATTTCCTAATAAGTGAAATCGACAACAAAAATGTCATAGGGGTTTTTTTTTAGACTTAAAAAAAGCATTTGAGACACTGGACCATAATATACTTTTGAAAAAACTGGAATACTATGGGGTACGTGGTTTAGCAAGCGACATAATCCGTAGTTATTTGAAAGACAGGCAACAGTTCGTATCTATTGAGAACTCACGAAGTCGAATGCGAACATTCAACATTGGTGTTCCACAAGGCAGTAATATCGGGCCTCTCTTATTTCTCATTTATATAAATGATCTTGGAAATTTGCCACTCCATGGAATACCAAGATTGTTTGCTGATGATACGGCTATTTTCTATCCTCATGGAAATACTTCTGCTGTAATTTGTAGCATGAATATGGATCTACGGCTTCTGATGTATTACTTTAATTCTAATTTATTGTCTTTGAATTTATCCAAGACAAAGTACATGTTGTTTCATTCCCCTCGGAAGAAAATTGATCCACATGCGAATCTTTCAGTTGGGTCGACTGTTATAGACAAAGTTTTTAATTTCAAATATTTAGGACTAAATTTAGATCCTGTCCTTTCATGGATAAATGATCTAGATAGCGTGCAAAGAAAAATTTCGTCCCTGTGTGGCTTAATATATCGTGTGAGACAATTTGTTCCTAGAACTGCACTACTGAAATTTTATTTTGGGTGCATTCATTCCCACCTTCAATACCTCATAATTGCTTGGGGCATGCTTGTAAATCTAAATTAAGGAAACTTCAAGTTCTACAAAACCGATGCATAAAACCATATTTTCTTTACCACCTTTGTTCCCTACACTTCAGCTATATACGCAGCTTCCACACAACATACTGCCGATTAAAGGGCTGTGCGACCTACAAGTTTGTTCGTTCATATTCGATGTTATGAAAACACCTAACATGCATTGCAACTTGGTTTTACCTTCAAGGAGTCACGAGCACAATACAAGACATGCCAATAATTTGTTGAGATGTAGAGCTTTAAGTAGCTTCGGCCAAATGCGAATATCATTCTACGGGCCTTCTGTATACAATATAATTCCAGAGCGATTTAAATTAATTAATAATAAATTATTGTTCAAAACCAATTTGAAACGTTATTACAGATCCAAAATCAGTTCATTTTTAATCTAAATTTTATATTGCCAGAATAATCTCCGAATAACTACCTTACCTTACCTAATCATATTAATGTAATGTTTTGGATATGATTTTTTTTTTGTAATTTTAAATATTGGGATCCCTTTAAAGGAACACAGTTCCACTGGGAATCCCTCGATTAGCTTATTTTTGTTCAGGTTCACCTCTTCCGCACACACACTAATATTTCATGTTTATATGTAATTTGTAATTGTTTTGTTCTGTCCTAGAAGAGTCCACTGCCAGGGGGCTCAAAAAAAAAACGAAGAGCTTTTTGGTGTGGGGGGTAGCGGTGGGCCATTAAAAAAAAAAAATAATTAAGGGTCAAAATCAGTTGGTACCTATAAGTATTTGTAAACCCACCATACTATGTGAATGTGGAAGTATTTTTGTATTGCACAATGAAAATAATAGCAAAATACAAAAAGTTACAGTTTTGATGTAACTTTTCATGCTTGTTTGCCCAACATTCTGGAGCGACTCTGGCATACTGTCCGCAACACTTGCACTGGAACACTTAGTTGGGCAACAAAATAACTTTTCTCAGTGGTTAATAAGATATAAAATTGCTTCCATCTTCAAAAATGTAACGATTTTCGAAAACATGTTTCACTGGCCAAAACGCCCCAGTGTAGGCAGGACGATATGCCCTTACCAACTGGACACAAGCGCAGCGAGCCTGCAGCAATTGCTTCCAAATTGTATGGAAAATATTTAAATGTAATTCACACCTGCTTGAATGGACCTATGTTGGTATTTTAATGTCAAGCGCATAAGGATTTGTAGCCTTTTTATTATGGGATTGATAAAATACTAATGAAGGGCTATGAAACGTCTTTGGTTGAGGTGGGGCGTATTGCCCAGGCACGTTTTAAAATTCATTTTTTCACGACTTTTCAAAAAAGTGTTATCTGTAATATTTTTGTATGACTACTCACGGGCAATGCATTTGCGACTTCCTGGACTACCAAATAACACAAAGTTTTCATAAATTGCGTTGAAAAGTAAAAAGTTATCAAGGAGTTGCCTTAGGGGGGGGCATATTATACCGTCTTACCCTAGACACAAACACATGACCAGTTCTTATTTTCTCGTGACCGAGGAACTAATACAAGGTCCTGCCGTTTACTTAATGCAATATGTGCATATGTCGCAAATTATGGCAAACTGTACGCGAAACTAATGCGAGATTGCAATAAAATGTTGCAATCTTTGGTTGGGTGCGCACATATGATCCAGCAGATAATCAAGTTCAACCACGGTTAGAAAAATTAGAGGCAACTTGCGATGATTTTCATGAGCTACAAGAGGAAATTTGTGAGTTGGATGCAAAGGGGGAGTATGAACAGGGGACTAATAATGCATTTGGTGAATTCGAAACTCAATATTATGAGCTACGGTCATCACTTTTGGAGAAACTGGCTCCTCGTGCAACTGGGCCGAACCTGGGGAACTCTTTGAGGAACAACAGTGCGTTGGGACTACATACTGGGGCTCGTCTGCCGCAAATTTCGTTGCCGGAGTCCGACGGAGACAACAAGGGGTGGCTTTGCTTCAAGTCTACTTTTGTTTCGCTAATCCACGATTCCCAAGAACTCAGTGCTGTGCAGAAGTTTCATTACCTGAAATCTGCATTGAAAGGGAAAGCGGCCAAGTTGATCGAGTCTCTAACGATCACCAAACACAACTGCGTGATTGCTTGGGAAACTATTGCAAAGCGATACTCGAATGAATATCTGCTAAAGAAAAGGCACCTTTAGGCGTTAATGCAGTTCCCTTAGGTTGAGAAAGAGTCGGCAGTACGCATTCATGGATTGGTGAATGAGTTCGATCAACGTCTGAAAGTATTGAAGCAGCTTGGAGAGAAGGCTGAGCACTGTCCACTGGATGTGCTCGAAACTGGACACACACTATGCAGCTATGGGAGGATCATGCAGCATCACTGAGGAAGCATATATTCGGATTTCAAAACAGTAGTGAGAGTAGCAACAATAATAGCTCCAATGGAAACAGTTCAACTGCCCCTTCTGGAAGGACGAAGGATAACGGTGCCAGGGCGCACGTTGCCACGGAAACTGTAGAAGAAGTTCAAGACGAAGCTGCAGAAGGAGCTGTAGCAGGATCGTATAGCGTTGGAACCAAGCAAGGAAGTGTGCATTCGAGTGTTTTTCTTTCTACTGTTGTAGTTGTATGGGTACGCGATCAGAATGGTGGTAGGCAGTTGGACCGTGCATTGTTGCATAGCGGCTCATAGGTCAATGTGATGAGTGAACGGTTGTGTGGAATGCTCAACCGCAACCAAATTTCGATCGAATGTTGGGTAAGTCAAGAACTGCAGCGCTGGATAAGTACCGAAAATTAGAGAATCGGTAGGAGTGGAATTCTAGTATGAAAGAACAAAACCACGCCTTCATGAAAGAGTATTCGGCCATGGGTCACATCATGTGACGCACATGCGCAAGTTAACGGACGAGGAGAAGCAAAAAGAAGCTAACGAAATGGAAGGAAGAGCTCAACGAACAGTATTTTACTTGCCTCACCAGGCGGTATTCGGAGCGATAGTTCTACGAGAAGACCTAACATCATTGATGGCCAAAGAAGGTTTTCCTATTCCAATTGGGAACTAATCTCACCTTTACTTTCGATTTGAGTGCAGACGAGAAAGTCAAGGCCTTGGGCATTACATGGAAACCTAAAGTGGACCAACTGCGTTTCCTATTCAACGTTAGCGACGATGAAGGTGATTGGACTAGACGCCGTATTTTGTCTGCAATAGCAAAGTTGTTTGATCCGCTCGGATTGATTTCTCCTGTGGTGGTGACTGTGAAAATAATGATGAAGAAGTTGGCGCTACTATAGTCCGGATGGGATTAGACCTGTGCACCGGTCATATAATCGGCGGCGGCGGCGTAGTGGTCACTTTTGCCCCGGCGGCGGCGGCGTCACGGCGGCGCGCCGTTGGCTTTTATCGGCGGCGGCGGCGGCGCACTGAGGAGTATTTCAGCTCAAATCCTGGCCAAAAGTCGAAAACATTTTTTTTAGATATTCCCATATTATTTTTCGTTTTTGTACTCTCAAATAGTAATACTAACTTGCCATGGGAACTTTGAAACAATGTTGGTTAATTGTAAGCAATGTTGGCTGCCAAAACTTCACCATAATTTGCATGCCAATTTTATCGCAATTGACTATAAAAAATGTTTTATCGTGTTTTTTTGGATTTTTAATGATTTTCGAGATGAAAATCCATATGAGTACTAATAATGAGGGTATGTAAAACGTTTTCAAGCATGATTCGACCTAAAATTGTTTTTAGGTGATCTTTAATGATGATTTTAATTGGTAGCTTTCTTCTACCTTTTTTACAAAAATAAGCAACAAAATTGTCAACGTCGGAAAGATTGAAGTTTCCTTAATAAGCTCCACGAAAAACATTTCACGGATCCTCACGCAATCGTGACTTGTTTTTATTTGAATATAGTGAAGTTTGCTAGAAAAATTTAGATTTTTTTTTTGAAAATTTAATTTAAGTATTCATGATTTTGAGCGACTAAGTTCACACAACTGGTTGCTTCCAGAAGAGTTAGATTTCGATGAACGATCCATAAAAAGCATATGCATATGGGTGTAGTCGAAGTGAACAAACAAAGTACATCTTTTCGGAAAATTTAGTGAGTAATAAATGATGAATGAAGATTATCATAAAAATCATACTCATTGGGGGAGTCAGAGGTAGGCACCACTCGTTGCAAGAACGCTGGAGTTCTCAAAGGCAGCGTACTTGTGCCAAGTGGTGCTCTATCAAATAACAATAACTGACCCCGCCAGTGGTCATATATCACTGCTACATCAATACAAAGAGCACAAAAACAAAAAAGAATATGCTTTACTGCTTATTATAAGCATTTAAAGAGGACAAATGATTGACATAGTTTTGGCCACGCTTTTACACTACGTACTCCTATGTGCGGCGTGAACCGGCGTGGATGAAAGAATCAATGGCTAAAAAAAATCAATTTTTACGCGGATTTTTTAATTCACGCGGTTCTGATTCACACGGTATGAATCGCTCGTATAAAAATCGACTTCAGTGGATTAAAATTGTAATATTCGATCGATCATCAAACAGCACATTCCATAGTAAATTACCAGAGACACTAATAAGTACCTCAAAATGTTATTTAAATTGAAACTATTTTATTATTCTTTGATTTGGATGAATCAAAAATTAACAACGAATTCTGCTTCATTATTCGTAACCCTTGAGCAATATTGAGAATTAGACTTCGGTGTCATAGGACTAAGCATATGCGGTATTTCGAAAAATTTCGTTTCAGGTGGTTCGAAACGAAACTCCGCGGAATTTCGCGGAATTTGAGCATGGCGAAATCTGATTTCTTGATTTCGTTTCGTTTCGTAAAATTACACAAATTTCGCTAGAAAAAACTAGCTTATAACGAAATTTAACGGAATTCCGCGGAATTCCGAAACAAATTTAGACTTCAACCATACTGTCTCGAGCGGTCGTGTATTATCAAAAAATTTGGCTGCGCCGCTGAACAAAATCATAAAACTATTTTCAAAACTTATCGCTATAAAAATATAGTAAGGCCTATACTACATAATCCCGTTCTGAGTCGACGACGTATTTAGTTTTCGTATATAAAACGTGTTCCATGTTTTGTTAGAAATGTCCAATAGAAAACGAAAAATATCTTTAACTATTCTATCCCATTATTTTTTTCAAAAGTGATCCGACTCAATATTTAAGACGTCAGGCTCAGAGTGTAAATGTAATCAGAATGAATCAGATCAGTACAACTTTATCGAAATTAATTTATTGGCTTATTGGCTATTCTTAATTATCAGTACAACTTTGTCAAAGAGGCACAGTCGTGGCGGGGATTCTTGAGGCCCTTGTGAATTGTTTTTAGAGCGCCTCTTTTTTTTTTTATTAAAGGCCAACTTCTTCACCTCTTATATCTCAAACCAGGTTTCAGCGCATGACTAAGCACCGCTTAAGAGTTAAGAAGGCCCTAAGTAGGGTTTCCATTTCGAGGAACGATTTCCCTGGATTCCCGTTTCCCTTCGTTCACAATAAATATTTAGTTGTTTACCAAGGTGGCTTCACATGAATTACCTTTTCAATCAACAAAAAAAATCCTTTCCCGTGGCACTCACGGAGATGCAGAGCATTCCTCTTAATATCATATAATAATAAGTGTCAAACTAATTTTTCTCTCCTGACTGGCGTCACTGGCTCATACTGCCCATAGCAGCTGTTTCTTGCACTTAATTGAAGTCGGTTGAGGATGAAAATTTGACAACAATTTTTGCATGCCTCATATACACAAACACAAGTACAAGGACAAACTGACAATAGCTTGGTTCATCGAGTTGATTGTATAAAAGACTATGAGTTTCCGAACCTCCTATAAAAAGGATGAATTTAAAAACTTAAAAAAACTTTGAAAAAAAAACGTAACGTAAAAACTTTGCGATCACATTTCTGAAACACAATCTGAAAGTCATATCTTTGTGTATTATAGAAAGGTGCAGAGGATTCGTCTAGTGAGCAAATGTATGCTATTAACAATTCTCTATCTGCATAAACTATATTCGTATATTCTGGTTTTGATTTAACTCAATACCATAAAGTCACGCTGATAAATGAATATGAAGTATGCTTTAGCATAAACATAAGGCTTAAATGAAATAAGGTTTAGAATAGAATTTGAATCAGAATACAAAAAAAATCACACAATTCCTATATTTTTATATGCATATTTACTGATATAAGGCTGAACTGATATAAAATTGATCACATTTTCCAGCACTCATTCTACGATGAATTCCTTTGAAAGCGGCACAAATGCTGTGGTTTTGCCTTATCGACAATGCTAAACGGGAACACGGTGATTTATTACAGACAGCTTCTTCTGTAACTATAATTCTATTGATCGCAAAGCAGTTATTTTACTTCGAGAAAATGAAATCAGAATTGCGCACATAATGTAAAATCAATTCAACAAAAATTCCGCGGAAAAAAAATTGAAATTTCGTTTCGTTTCGAAAAATTTCGAATTAAATGGACGTTGATTTCGTAATCTCGATAGTAAATATTTATTTCGTTTCGTTTCGATTCGAATCAACCCAGACATTTTAAATTTCGTTTCGTTTCGTTTCGTCAGGAAAAAGTGTTTTATCGCATACCCTTACATAGGACTAATTTGTTAATATTTTTTCCAAAAGCTTTCCTAATTCAGGATTTTGATAAAGTCCAGTCGATTTACTTCTTAATATATCTAAATTTCAGAAAAATTCTAACTACTATTCTTTGAGTTACATATACAATTGGGCAATGTCTGAGCGGCTGTATATCTACTATCTAGTATATTTAGAGAATTTGCAGTTCGTTCACCTGTTGTGACCCTGGAAGGAACATTCACGATGGAATCCACTAATGACAATGGACAGTTTACTCCCCACCTCGCGTTCTTGTATGCACAAATCTCAATAGATGATCAACATAACTAAAATGAGCTCTCGCTGAGTAAGACTGGGGCACGATGACCTACCAAATTGAATATTTTCCTTAAAAGTTGGTTAAATATGACAAAAAAAAAGTTCTTGGTGGGTTCCTGAAGAGATTTCCGGAGGAAACTACGATTTTTTTTGACGTTTCATTGGAAATTCCTTTGTAAAACCCTATAAGAAATTCTGCGGAAACTCATATAGGCATTTTTTCAAAAACCATTAAGGCTCTCGTTGGGAAATTCCTTTAGTAAAACCACAGGTAAAACCATAGAATATTCTTTCAGGATTTCATTTAGAAATTTGTTAAGGAATGTAATATTTTCCGAAAAAAATCCTAAAACAATTTCCGAAGAAATTGCTGAAAAAATCTTCGAAGGGGTTCAAAAAGGACTCTCCGAGGGAATAGCGAAAAGAGTTTATAAAGACATTTCTGGCAAAATTTTTGAAGTAATTTTCAAAAGAACTTAGTGTAAAAATACTTCGTCCGAACTTGGCCAACTTCACTATTTATCCCACAGCGGACTTCCCACAAATCACACCATGGAAATACAAAACCGAACTAGCTTGATTCCTTGCTAAAAGTAGACTCGTTTATTCGTCATAAGGAACAAAGGTTTGGGCACGCAGGCCTTGCTTATTATATGTATAGGTATTTTATAATTTTGCCCGGAAGCACCGACTTCAAAAATAGTTTACATTAGGGAACCGATCTGTAAATGAATTTCTGAAGGATTTTTTAGAGAAATTCTAAAATATTTTCCGTCGATATTTCAAAAGCGATTTGCGAATGATTTTCGGAAGGTACATCCGGAAGAATTTCTAAGGGAGCTACGAAAGAATTCCTAATGGATTTTATGAAGAAATTCCTAAAGCAATTTCGTACGACATTTTTAAAGGAATTTCCAAAAGAACGAACCTTAACAAATTTCCTATGGTTTTCTTAAACAAAGGAATACGTGTAGGAAATTCTGACGTAATTCCTGAGGTAAATTTAAAGGAATATCCGAAAGAATTTCCGAAGATCTTTCTGGAATTCGTTTCCGGAGGAGTTTTTGTAGGTCTTTTTGAGGCAATTTCCTAGAAATCTCTGAAGGAAATAGCGAATAAATTACTGGGAAAAATTCCAAAGGAATTCTTGAAGAAATCTAGGAATTACATCAGAAATACCAGTAGGCATTTTCTCTGAAATTCTATTGGGAATTTCTTCGTAATTTCTTTTAAGAATTCTTTCGGAAATTCCATCAAAAAATCCTTCAAAAATACCTTTATGGATTCATCTGGAAAATCCTTTAGGAAAATTTAGGGAAATATTTTACCTCCAAAAACTCTTTTTAAGTTCCTTTAGGATTTATTTTTGAAAATCCATTCAGATTCTCTTTTGGGAATGCCTTCAACAATTTATTTGCACTAAACCCAAAACAAATTTCTTCAAAAACGCCTACAAAAATGTATTTGGGAACTCCTCCAGAATTTCATTTCCTAAATAAACAAAAAAAATCCGCCCAGAATTCCTTCGGAAATTCCTCCAGGGACTTCTTCAAAAGATTATTCGAAAAACCTCCGAAATTTCCTTCGGAGATTTCTCCAGATTTTTTTTTCGGTAGATCTCCCAGGAAAACCTTTGAAATTTATTGAAAATGAAGTTGTTGCGATGTTACTTATTGAATTTTCGAAAAAAAATCTAAAAATAAACACAACCTAAAAGACTTTCGGAAGATGAAGGCATTTTCGAAGAAATACCTGCAGGAAGTTACGGAAAAATTCCCGGAGAATATTTTAAAGGAATTGCTGGAAGAATTTCTGAAGAAATTCCGTAGGCAAATTTTGAATGAATACCTTATGGATATCTAGAAGAATTTTTTCTAGCGATTCATGAAATAAGGCCGTTACAAATATTGAATTGACATTTTGTCCTACTGGTCGCCGAAAGGTCAAGGGTGGATAATAAAAATAAATATTAAATGAAAAAATCAAAAACTCCTATTTGTTAAAGAATGTTTTGAAAATCCTTAAAATTGTCCGTACAAATGGAATTTTTAAGGAATTCCTTAAGAAATTTCCGCAGGAATGGTAAAAAGAAATTTCAAAGGAATTCCTCAAGGAGTCCCTGAAGGAGTCTCCGAAGGAGAATATAGAATTCGTGGAACAAAATTCAAGCATTTCTTAAGCAATTTCGAAAGAAATGCGTAAAGGATTTTCTGAAGAAATCCGTAATGAAAATTCTTAAGGAATTTTCTGAGAAATTTGTAAAGATCTCCAAAGGACCCAAATTCTGATTTCTAAATAATCTTATAAGGTTTTTAAAAGAACCTTTTCGAGAATTAAATTTCTTGATTTATTCGAACTAATTTCTGGAGTATTTTCGAAGAAATTCATAAATGAATTTTAAACGATATTCTCAGAAATTTCAGAATTTTACAATAAGGCTTTTACAAAACAGTATTAAATAATTTCAAGACAATAAAATAAAATACCTGACGTTTTAACTCAATAATTTGACTAAATACTATGCAGCAAGGCGACAACGCCCCAGTTCTGGGTTACAATAGCTGTGAATAAAAAATAAGAACCCTTTTAACATGTGCTCGTAATTTTGCTTTTGCCCAGCAATGGTTTTGTAATATTCAGAAATTGATTTAAAATATAAACTACTTACTCGGGGTCGGAACAAAAAAATGAAAACATTTACAGTTGGGATTTAAATATTTTGCTAAATCAGTTTGCTTATAAGCCAACTATTAATAGCACAAATCTAAAAACAAAGAAAACTTATTTAATAAGTTGATTTAAATAAATAAAAAATAAATATTGTCAAAACTACTAATGTGCAACTTAACTTAAAATTTCTAAACTGCAATAATTTACCTGTACCAATGCCAGATCTTTTAAGAATGGGAACGCTTTGGGCATGTCCCAGGCCCCAAAAGCTTATGAATCACATCAAAAATTTGCAAGTCACCTGCAAGTTTGGGTGCCCGACTGAATGAGGCCTTGGCTTAACGCATTCCAAAGATCAATTAAACAATTTATATTTTATTACAATTCTTTATAGCTATACCAGATAAAGCCTCATTCAAACTCTCAAACTAATCAACCATGCTATTAATTTAAGATTTGACATTGAATTATGACGAGAGCCATTCTTAACAACATTTATGAACTGTCATAAGACAATTTAGTACTATTCCAATTAACTCCAACACGCTGTATTTCTTCTTGATACGTATTCCGACCTCAATTATTAGGCCGTTTTCAGTTGTCTCTTGGCTCTACTCGACTTAAGTTAACTGATTTTTTTATTGCGATTAGTCATCGGCGTGGCAAAATTATGATTGGCGGCGCATCCCAAAATCGTCGGCGGCGGTGGCGAGTAAAACCACGGCGGCGGCGCACGGTCTAGATGGGATGCTCCGGTTCCAGCGCGGCTGAAATGGAAGGAATTTCAACTTCTAAACTGGTCGAATTCAATATTGTCTGATTTGCCTTCATCGAATTTTTGATGTACAGCTGCATTGCTTCGCAGACGCCTTTGATCTTGGCTTTTTTTTTGTTCGGGATGAACCACGCGTCCATTTCATTGAACTTTGTAGTATCCGTGTCATTTGTTTGGTGCATGTATTTCTGCTCCATTTCTATTGAAAAAATGAAGTAGCCATTTTTATTCATATATTTCTCAAGCTTAATGTAAGGCCTCTTTAGATTAAGGTACCGCTATTTTACCCTTCGAAAATGACTTATACCAACTCTCAAAGGCGCGCCCTCAATCAGTTTCGCTCAACAATAAGTGGGATAATACTGATTTTGACCATGCATCGTACTGAAGTTCAAACATATTTTTGCTTCTTCTTATGAGTTCGAAATTCGTTTTGTATAGAGATCTGATTTCATTGCGTTTGGCATTTCCGAATCTCACCTTTACAGAGCTCTAATCAGTCAGAGGTTCAGCAGATCCATTGTCCGCTTCTTTCCTAATTAATCAGCGCTCTGGAGCTTGGAGATTCATGTCGTCGGCTTCGAAACCAGCCTACCATTGAGCTACGTTTTAAAATTTACTCCGTTGACTCCATCCAAAAGGAGCAAAAATGGGTCATCTAAAAGCAAATTACAGTCGTTCCATACTCTTAACCATCACTCAAGTATTAACAAGAACAGTAAGAACTAGAGCACAGTGTGGTAGATCTTACTCGCAATGCAACATGAAGAGTGTCTACCCAGCATTACAGGCTCCGTTAACTGCCTGGCTAATTGTTTCACCCCAGGCCATTCGTCCCCTCAGCACGGGTCGCCTGACACCTTGGATTCAGGGTTAGGGACGTCTTATCAGCTTCGAGTTTGTGAGAGCCTGACGATATGACCGGATTTACCGTTACGCACTACTTCAGAGTATCCATATCCCAGCGTAACGGGTGTTATGCTTCTTATATGTATATTCGTTCCGGAGATGAACATGGCAATGTACGCATCAATTGCTGTCATCTAAATCTAAGGACGCTCCTCTAAAACGATTGATTCGATTGAATTAGAATTATGCGCACCAGAGAAGCCGTATTAAGACCCTCACACTGGATAACTTCGGTCATTTTCTGGTCGGATTCGATGATCGTATTACATTGTTGAAGGCTCCACCTAATACCTGGAAAATTTTCATAGCTAATCGCGTTTCCACAATTCAAACAACAACGGTGAACCCATCCCGAGTAGGCGAAAATAGCTCTAATATCAAATGTTAATAAGATAGCAAAATGACTTATGGACATTGATATAAGAGATAAAAGATCAGACGTAATAGCAATCCCCCTCAAGTGGATGACCGAGTCTTAGAAACTACGCCACTGGAAGGATCTCGAACCAAGGATTACAACTCAAGCCAATATACTCGTGTGAAAACAGGCTCCATATTTTCCGTGCGGTCGACACTGCTACCGCTAGTCAGGATGATGGCATGGTGTGTTAGACTTTTGTCTAACTGTTGAAGGGCGAATCAAAGAGAAACGTCCGTATTTTGACATCGCGGGAGATAAAAAAGGCCAAAATGGCCCTCGTTCGTCTGGTGCAAGAAGAAATGTTTCCAGAAGATACCAAATCTTGAAGAAAACGTACCGGTGTCGTCGAATCATCTCTAAAACTTCTTGGACCATTTGTTGATACGGAAATCATCACAAGAGTGGGTAGTCGATTGCGTCGCTCTCTCGAGGATTACTCTACGCGACACCCAGCAGTTCTCCCACAATTGCACGTTTCCACGCACGGGTTCATAGATTTTAATCACCAACAGATACTTCACGGAGGACATCCAGTAACTCGCTATCATGCGAGAAGAGTTTTGCAAAGAGCTGTGACCTCTGTACTTCAAAATGCCAGCGTTGCTTTTGCTTCAACCCCAAGCCACCAGCTGCCAATAGGGAACCTACCTCCGCTCGAGTGCGTCCCGTCCGACCGTTTTTCAATATGGGTATCGACTCTCGGACAATGCCACGAATTTTCCAGGTGTTAAGAACAGGTTGATCAAACATTCATTGGACCGAACTCTCACAGAAGGGAAACTCGTGGAACTTTATCCCACCCGTGCTCCCAATTTCGGAGGTTTATGGAAAGCAGCAGTCCGCTCCAAAACATCCCTCAAAAGGAAGCCGGATCCACTCTGCTGATGCATTAAAAAATTTTACTTTTCTGGTACAAATCGCAGCTGCCGTAAACTCAAGGCCCCTTAGCTCATTGTCCTTGATCCCGCTGATATAAATGCCCTCACCAGCCCATTTTTTGATCGCATGTCAATGTATGTCTCCTTGACGACCTGACAGTCATACCCTCAAATCGCCTCTCATCACTATCAGCAACACAGCAGATGTTCCAACGGTACTGACAACGTTGGAGCCGAGAACTTACTGGTCTTCAACAGGTGAGAAGTACCTCCGTCCTAGTCCAATCCGCGTTGAAACCCTCGTCGTGCTTCGAAAAGACAACATCCAGCACTCCATGGCCTTTGGCGAGGATAACCGAGGTACACCCTTGCGATGAGCGAGTTGTGCGCGTAGTCACGCTCACGGTCAGAACAGCCAAAAGGACCTACACGCGTGCTGCAGATCGAATATGACTTCTACCGGATAATACCGTTGATACCAATGAAGATTGTTAGATGTTAGTTTAGTGATTTTGTTAGTAATAGTTGCAGTTCCAGGGGCCGATAATGTTAGTAGATTTGTTAGTGAAATTTGTTAGTTCTTCTGCTTCTTCTTATTAACATTACATCCCCACACTGGGACAGAGCCGCCCTCAGCTTAGTGTTCATTAAGCACTTCCACAGTTGTTAAGCGCGAGGTTTGTAAGCCAGGTCACCATTTTTGCATGAGGCTAACACGATGATACTTTTATGCTCAGGTGAGTCGAGACAATTTCCAATCCGAATTGCCTAGACCGGCACCGAATCGAACCCACCACCCTCAGCATGGTCTTGCTGGTAGCCGCGCGTCTTACGGGTGGTTACGGTCTCGACTAAGGTGGCCCGCATTTGATTTCACGAGAAAGTCCCATCAGAGAATAAATAAATCATTTGTAGAACGCCATACTCAACAGGATTTCACCCACTATGAAATTTGTTTTTAAAATCAATGAAATTTTCAAGACAGGTGAAACGCGGAACATGAATAAATTAAAAGATTAATATAGTTAATATGGTTTGATTTCACCAAAACAGCAACTGAAAAACATTCCAACCGTTGGAGAATACTTGCAGAAAAGCGAAATGTAGCTTGGATCAAGTTAATCATCCACATTCGAAATTCTTCAGAGATCATGATTACGGAGAAAACTTTGATCGACATCGAAAACTGCCTGAGATCCGAAAGCATTCCAGTAACTTTTATATGATTCGTTCCATTTGATATAGTTGATTCCGATTGACATTTGAGAGCTATATCCGACTGATTTCAAAGAGACTTCGGCTCTCATAAAAGATGGTAAGATTTTTCTCTTCAGCAAAAGGCGGAACTGCTTCACTGCCAGGATTCTCACTCAGTACTGGATTTATTCCATGGTTTCAAATCCGCTGGAATACCAAACATCTTAGAAAATCCAAAATGAAGGTTTTGAGAACCAGGTAAAAAAAATGGAAAAAAATATGACGGATCTGATCGATATTTTCTAAGTTGGCCCAAAAATCTGCTTTCTTATGATGAATTACTGATGCGTCAAAAATGCTTAATATTGTAAGAAGATTTATGAAATTTTAAAGAACTTTATAAAATAGGTATCTTAAATCAATCTTAAAAAATTGCAAGGCTTATAAAAATATGACTTTGGAAACATAAGATCCTTCATAAATTATTTTTAAATCACTTCCATTCCTTCAGACAGATGATTATCCATTATACAGTGATTGCTTCCATGCTCCTTCGACACTTCATAACAAGACTATATCTTCAAAAATCAATCTGAATTCGATTTGCCTTTTTTCAGGAGCAAAAGTAAAGGATTTACGACGGCTATCCTCATGTAATAAATCCATTTGGAACATCAAAGGAGCGCTAATTCGATCTTAATTGGTATCCTGATCCGCCTCCGTTTGCACCGCCGCGCTGGCCGACTACTGATCGACATGGAACGCGTTGATCCACAGCAACAATGTTGCACTTCGATTCATTTTCCCAGTCTGATTGCGCATCCGTGAAGCACTTCAGAAGCAATAACCATCGCCGTCGTACCGCTTCATTAATCATCAGTCTGGTCGCGCTCCGGACGGCAGGAGGTGCCACTTTCACGATTTGATTTGCATGAGCGCGCCATTATGATCTCGAACCGATGGGATATCGATGTCTTGATTAAGGACCCGAAGGAGCTCCGCCAGCTCAAGGACAAGCGTCAATCAATCAATCAGTCAATCGGTATTCCATTCATTCGTTTATGACCCGTCGGCTTTATTCGATTCTTGGAAAATCGGTTTGAATGAATCGATAGTTCGATGTATGTGATACATTTTGAAAAATTCGTAACTTTTATTATGTTTGGCAGTTTACAAATACTAAATTCGATTTATTCTAACTGGGCGTCAATTTAATGAAATTAAAACAAAGTTTTATGCGATCACCTTAGACTCGCATCACGACAAGATCAAGTGCACTTCGAATGAAAGAACAAGTTAAAGAAGGCGGTGTCTTAGTGTGGTTGAGGGCTTTGCCTGGACACGTGTTTCTTGGAATCACCATAATGTCACTTTTTACCGCCGTTGTCGTCGTCTTCGTCGATTTTCAAAGATTCGAAATTCGTTGTGCATTGAAACTGGAACAAGAAAGGCGGCTAAATTTCCGATTCACGCATTTGCCTTCTCTCCTCCTGTTCTGCATTTCACTTTCCGAGCGAAAACGTCCAGCCAGATGTCCGATACGGTCCGTCGGTCAACAGGCGAGCAGAGGCACCCTCGTCCTGTCCAGCCTGCCTGGTGGGTGGTTCAGTATCGTCGGACGGTGCTCAGCGACAAACCGGAGGAAGCGTGAAAACAACATTAGCACAACAATTGGAACAATCTGAAGATGTAGCGAGGACTTGATATTTGTGGTTCCCGATTGTGAGGTGGAATTCCATTTGCCGAATCTTGGATCGTCCGGAACCAGACGGCATGCTACATGGTGAGAATACATGCACGGATCAGCAAATTAGTTCAAACAATAGCGCTCCGAAGGCAGTGCTATTCACTCGGCGAGGTGTCTTAAGATGAAACGAATTTCTTTGTGCGGACGATATCGATGAGCGGATCAGAAAAATTAGCCCGGATTAAGACATTCTTGGTATCGTGGAGTCTCCTAAGACAGAATTCCGATATGTAAAGAAGGCAGGATGAAACGAACATACCGACTTTGTCTGAACGAAAGAAACGCATAAAAGATAAGAAGAGCCGAGAGCACTGTGTGCATAAGTAATTGAAATTTGTGTAATCCGACTTAGCCGAAAAGAAAAGCAAATTAGCTGACCTCAATTGCCGAACCGACGCTCGTTCGCTGCATGCATAATTATGTAACGAGATCGGACTAAGTCGGGTCCATATCGACCCTGATTGTGGTAAAGCGATGGGTTTCATTACCGAGAAATCCCTTCGTTAAATCAAGATTGTTCGAAGGAGATTTCTGCTAAAGACAACCGAATCGATTTGTTTACGCCGACGTTTCGAAATTCATAACCAAAGTTGAAAATGGCGCATATCCTTTCCCATGGTTTTCGATTCCTCGAAAGGGTCCTTCTATCCCGACTAGCGCAAAAAAAATTAATAAAATGTGTCGCCTTTTCATTTTGAGAAGAAAAAAATGAACAGATTACTATTCTGTCCCATTCGGAATGAATAGAGCAATCAAAATGTCTCCATGGGAGAAATCGATAAGGCTTTCTCCTCGGGACAATGAAAATGTGAACAATACTGCGGGGGTGATCGCCTGGCCGGATGAAAACAATACAAAGGACGAATCGGTGATGTCGCGGGCAGAGAGAAAGGATTGAGTTTGGACAAACTGAATTTATGGTGCCGAGAATAAAAGGTCCGAAATGGTGGTTTGTTTTCATTTTCGGTTTTCATATCACGGAGCGATGTGATCGTAAAAATGAGGTTTTTATGGATTATGAAAACTGGGTCGATCTGCATTTATATCAAAGTGCGTGAGAACCTTATAAGCCAATTGGAAATAATTTTGAAAGACAGCTTTTTGAAATTGTTGTCAGCGTTATTTTAGAGAACATCTTGTAAAAAAAATCAGATTGGTATTAAATTTACTCAAAAAATTTATTGGACTTCCTTTTAATGGATTCAAGTAATTCTTTGAAATTTTAAATTTGAATGCCTAAGATAAATTATTCAACTTCCTATCAGTTCAATGTGCACATTGCCATTATAACTGAAACATATTGAAACCTGGTCTTTTCATCAAAAGAGATCCAAATTATTTTATTTACCGAAATGATCGTCTTGACATTCGCCTGTGGTGGGGTCGCCATTGAAATTAATAGACGTATCAAACATAAATGAAATTCTTCGTTTGAAACCAAAGTTTCGAAACCTTGGAAGTTTCTGTTAAAACAAATTTTGGACGTCAATGGACGCCAAATTATAACTCACCAAATCCATTTTTTTTTCATTGGTGACTTCAATGGCGAACACCGTTTATGGAATAATGCTAAAAAGCAATTCCAATAGTATCCAATTTTTTTGAAGATTGTTCTGCAGGATATTATACTTTCAATATCCCAATCTAATCCCTAATCCCACCAACTTTTCTTCCATTCAAATCCTTCTACAATTGTTAGTTTTAACGGATTCAAGTCAGCTGTGTAGCCAATTGGTAACTCTTGCTGACTTCGACTCTATCACCTTCCTGTGACGTTTGTAATCACAAGAAGCCATTAACATCAATCAGCTCTACTTTTAATTATCATAGAGCATTTATATAAACGTATATCGATAGGTATTTTGATGTTGATATTCCTCTCGATACCAAAAGTGATATTGATAATGCTCTCGTTCATTTCATTCATTTATTTAGTTAACATCTAAACAGATAACACTGAATCAACAATTTGACGCCACAATGCACGGTTCGGCATCTCTCATCCTCGGATACGCCCCGCTCGCAAAGTCGTTCTGCACCTGGTCTGCCCATCTCGCTCTGCGCTCCACGCCGTCTCGTACCTGCCGGATCGGAAGCGAACACCATCTTTCCAGGGTTGCTGTCCGGCATTCTTGCACATGTCCTGCCCATCGTACCTTCCGGCTTAGCTACCTTCTGGATACTGGGTTCGCCGTAGAGTTGGGCGAGCTCATGGTTCATTCTTCGCCACCACACACGTCTCTTGCACACCGCCAAAGATGGTCCTAAGCACCGTCTCTCGAATACTCGAGTGCTTGCAAGTCCTCCTCGAGCATTGTCCATGTTTCATGTCCGTGAGGACTACCGGTCTTATTAACGTCTTGTACATGACACATTTGGTGCGGTGGCGAATCTTTTGACCGCGTTTCTTCTGGAGCCCGTAGTAGGCCCGACTTCCACAGATGATGCGCTTCGTATTTCACGACTAACGTTGTTGTCAGCCGTTAAGGGATCCGGGTAGACAGATTCCTCGACCACCTCGAAGGTATCCCCGTCTATCACACTGCTTCCCAGGCGGGCCCTGTCGCGCTCGGTTCCGCCCACAAGCATTACTTTGTCTTTGACGCATTCACCACCGTCCAACTTTTGTTGCTTCACGTTTCAGGCGGTGTGATTCTCCACCTTTGCAAATGTTCGGCCGACAATGTCCATGTCATCCGCAAGAAATAAATTGACTGGACCTGTTGAGAAATCGTACCCCGCTGCTACGCGCTCTTCGCATGACACCTTCTAGCGCAATGTTGAACAACAGGCACCAAAGTCCATCATCTTGTTTTAGTCTCCGGCGTGATTCAGACGAGCTGGAGTATTCGCTGAAATCTTCACACAGTTTTGACACCATCCACCGTTGCTTTGATCAGTCTGGTAAGCTCCCAGGAAGCTGTTCTCGTCCATAATTTTCCATAGCTTTACGCGGTCTATACTGTCATATGCCGCCTTGAAATCAATAAACAGATGGTAGTTGGGACCTGGTATTCACGGCATTTTTGAAGGATTTGCCGTACAGTAAAGATCTGGTCCGTTGTCGAGCGCCGTCAACGAAGCCGGCTTGATAACTTCCCACGACTCATTCACTAATGGTGACAGACGACGGAAGATGATCTGGGATATCATTTTGTGGCGGATGGTGATCTCAAAAGTTCTCACAATCCAGCTTGTCGCCTTTCTTGTAGATGGGGCATACCATCCTTCCACTCATCCGGGCTGATCGCTTCCTAGATTCTGACTATTAGTTTGTTCAGGCAAGTTGCCAGCTTTCGGCCCATCTTGATGAGTTCAGCTCGATAGCATCTACCAGTTGCTTTATTGGCCTTTAGCTGTTGTATGGCATCCTTAACTTCCTCAAGGGCTAGTTGGCTTCCATCGTCTGCTGAACTGCGTAGTCATCTCCTCCGCTGCCTTGACTTTTACTGTCTGTACTCTCAGCGCTATTTGAGTATTCCTCTGAGTGCTGCTTCCACCTGTCGATCACCACACGTTCGTCCGTTAAATGCTGTCATCCTTATCCCTGCATTTCGGCTCGCGAAGCCTTTGCGGATGCGTTGAGCGTAGAACTTGCGTGTTTCTTGAGAAGGCACAGCTGTTCCATTTCCTCACTTCGCTTCTTCCAGACGGTGTTTCTTCTCCTGAAAAGGCGGTTCTGCTGTCTCCGCTTCCGTCTATAACGTTCCACCTTCTGTCGGATCTTCCAGAAGCGCAACCGCCCACGCTGCGTCCTTCTCCTCCAGAATCTGTCTGCGTTGTTCTCCGCTGCGTCGTTAATGGCTGCTTGACTGTGTTCCAGCAGTCCTCAAGAGGGCCCCATCAGCTCACCTCTACCGGCAAAGCTGCCTCGAGATGATGCGCGTAAGCGTGGCGACATCAAGTTGCTCCAGTCGCTGTAGGTCGTACCGCGGTGGTCGTTGGTACCCAACATTGTTGATGACGGATAGTTTTGGACGCGTTTAACCATCACCAGATAATGGTCAGAGTCGATATTGGCACTCGATATGTCCTGATGTCGATAATGTCGGAGAAGTGCTGTCCATCAATCAGAACGTGGTCGATTTGTGATTCTGTCTGCAGTGGTGATCTCCAGGTGTACCGATACGGAGGCTGTACTGGAAGTAGCTGCGCGAATGACCATATTCTTGGAGGCGGCGAAATCTTGTCGTAGGCCGTTTTCGTTCGTCAGCCGGTGAGCGCTGAACTTTTAGTCGGTCTAAACTCCTCCTCTGGAACCTGAGCGTTCATCTCTATGATGATTTTGACGTCGTGGCTTGAGCAGCTGTCGTACTCACGTTCCATCTGCGCGTAGAATGCGTCTTTATCATCATCAGTGTTTCCGGAGTGTGGGCTATGGACGTTGATTATGCTGAAGTCGAAGAACCGTCTGATCCTCAACCTGCACATTCTTTCATTGATCGCCACCACCCGATCACGCGCCTTTGCATATCGCCCATCACTATGAAAGCTGTTCCCAGCTCGTGTGTGTTGCCGCAGCTCTGGTAGATGGTATGATTACCTCTAAACGTTCGCACCATTGATCCCTTCCAACAAACCTCCTGCAGCGCTACGATGCCGAATCCACGGTCCTTGAGCACATCGGCGAGTATCGTGTGCTCCCGATGAAGTTGAGAGTTGCAGTTCCACGAACGAGTTTCCAATCGCTAGTCCTTTTCGTCGCATGGTCTTCGCCGATGGTTCCGGTCCTACTCTCTTGTTAATTCGTTTGCGTATGTTTTTTAAGGCTGGCTTACAGGGCCTGACACCAAACCCTAAATTTCCGGAGGACCATTCCTCCTTATTCCCGGTGGACCGGTGTGCACAGTTTCATAGAGTCCCTCGCTGGCACTCGGACGATGATCAGCCGCCCTAACATGGATAACAGACGCTGCTGTGAGCCGATCCTGACATGGAGAACAGACGCTCAATAGATTTGCACCTCCGGAAGGCAACCCCCCTCCCTGTCACATACGAATAGTTCCCACTGGGATTGGTTACCGATCTTCCCTAAGGTTGCTCGTTCCGCCAGCACCGCGGGAGGTAGGGATAGGAGTTGCTGGGTGAGGCTAAGGACCGCGAGATGGGGTCTATTTTATTCCTTCTGGTACGCAAGTACCAATGTACGCTTACCTAGCATTTGCGTGCACTAAGATTTTTAAATATTTTCAAAATACGCGGAATTTTAGAATTGCTGGGCGTGTCATGAACGATTTTTGTTTTAGATTCGACAGCATGCAATTTTAAAATTTGGGAGACTGATCCTTCGTATCTACGCAATAAATGATTGTTCCTGCCAACCCTTCATCAAATCTGTCAATCTACAAAAAATAGAAGCCTGAGAACAGATTTATATTTTTTGAATTTTTCACCAAATTTTTGCATGGTCCCAAATTTTGTACTAATGGGGATCAAGTTTCCCCTATTGAGGCAATAACTTCAAATCCAAATATACAACTTTGATGGAATTGTTATGTTTCACTTGCGCATCCCTATGCGCTCTGATGTCATTGACGTTCACCGTTCGGACGAACGTACTGAGTCGAAGGGCTCGAACACATAACATAAGTGTAACTACGAAGAGGAAGAAATCGAGCAAAAAGTTGGCCCCGTTTGCTTCTCATCAAAGTTGGATAACTGGTATAGGAACATCGTTCTGTCATCTGATAAAAGCAACACGGCTACTAAAAGCGGTATAAAGTTAAGCCCTACACGGACAAATAAATTAACCCAAAATTTGAGATTAATTGCATATTTTGGCGATTCGATCGAACTCAACTCATACAATCTGCCTTTTATTAGGCGATTAATATTTATCTTTACACCTTCAATCGCCGTTCTAAGATGAGTAGTTTTCTCTCGATTTGGAGTGGCCTGAAAATAATTTTATATATCTTTGATTAAGGAAGAGAGAAAAATTTAAAATATTTTCTTTAATTCGAAAAGTATTCATTATCGTTGAAAAATCATGAAATATGCAATAGATAATATATTGGGGCCCTCCTTAGTCGTGCGGTAAGACGCGCGGCTACAAAGCAAGAACCATGCCTATGGAGGGGTGGGTTCGATTCCGGTGCCGGTCTAGGCAATTTTCGGATTAGGTATCTCGACTTTCCTGGGCATAAAGGATTTTTCTGCCAAAACCCAACGCAAATTATCCAGAGTGAGCAGTTTCTTATTGTACAATGTGGTGAAATGGACAATGCATGAAACCTGGCTAGCAAATGTTGAGGAACGCCCGAAAATCGACATCAGTTTTATTTGATATTATGATATGATATTATGTTTTGATATTACGCATATAAATATTTTTCAGTTCTTGGGAGGTCAAAATGTATTCTGCATGTAAATTGTTAGAACTAATGAATAACTATCTAGTTCGTAACATCATCACTTTTCTGGCACGCTCTAGAAGAAACCTTGACGAAAACAAAACAACTGCTTTTAGCTGACGTCTAATCATCTTTATCTGTCAACCTCATCGGAAAGATGATATTCGATACACGTAAACGATATATATGTTATGGCAAAAACCATTCGAGAATCCTTATACTCTTCATTAGGCCACCCAATGAATGATCCTATATCAAAAACTACACACATTCATAAGTTAATAAAAAGTATAAGTTTTGGATGTGTGACTAATGCGATGTATAAGTTTTTCTTGGTCGGAGTCCGCAAGCATTGCGCGTGGACGCATGCATCTTAAAGTTCTGTCATTTTTCATTTTATGTTCCGTTTTTCTTTTGATATGTTTTAGTTAATTTGAAAGTTTGTTTAAATGTAGTTCGCAAGTGAAGCAAAAATAGTAGATTAGTAGGTTCAAGTGGTGCCGGTGAATATTTTAAGTCATAAGTGTCGTGTGATTTGAAAAAGAAGCCAAATTATGAAGATCCGTTACCAAGATAAGTTTTTACCTCTTAATATTTTCATTTTCTTTGCTCAATGAGATGCTTTGTATGTAAATGATCAAAATCCATATTAATAACACCATAATGGAATACATTGATTCACGAGATCCAAATTAAAATATTACTACCTCTGAACTGTTGATCCGATTTTCTGCTTAATTATTACAAAGAGATCAATTCCATTTCAGATAAAACATATGTATTCTGTTGAAATTTACTTCACAACAAATAAAGTAAATTCCATTTTACGAAAATCTATATCTATATGATTTTTTTAAAGTATAATTTAAAAAATTTCACATAGATTGATATAGGTTTGAAATTCACAACTTCTAAATATTCCAAACTGTTTTCATGACACAATATTTTATTTCTTAGTGTTTTATTTTAAAAAAGTTGAATACATTTCTTTTGTAAAATTCACCTCATTTTGTAAAATAGGTGTTTCAAAAAGATAAGACATGCGAACATAAAATTGAACGTTAAGTAGAAAACTACAACAAAATTTGTATTGTATATTTTATAATTCATTCAATATACAAAATATTGAGAATTCGCAACACTGCAAAATATCGTTGCATATACATACGAGTAATATTGGAGTTTTTTGTAGAAAATAGTGTTATTAATATAGGACAGGCATGAGTTAACTATTTTTTAATTTATTAAAATATGTGCATAGTGGTGAAGTGTTTTTTAGCTGAATTCTTAAAAGTGTGAAATTAATGAAATTTTGATGTCATAAAATGGTTTTCGATTCAAAATTAAGTTAGGTGAGCATAATTTTGTTCATGATTCTTGATGCTTGGGTGAGAAATCAATGTATTTCATGTACAATTGCCTTGTTACTGACATGGAAACAGATATAAGAACTGTGTTTGAACAATATTGAATATAAAGAACAATATTTAGTGGAGTTTGTATGAAAATCCATATTTTGTAATTTTAACGTCTAAAAGGCGTTTACAATAGATATATGTACTGGGTTTTGTAATCAGATTTAACCATTCAAAATTATATACTTATCATGAAACCTTATTGCTTATTAGACTATTTATTAGAACTCAGTGGAATACGTATTACATTGATTGTTGTATTTACATTACATTTCGCTGTTCCTACCTATGTGAGCTTTTATTGTAGCGGACTAAACTGGTCAATATACGTGTGATCCAACACATGCTGTCGATGTACATATTTAACAATTTTGTTATAGGAACCTTGTAGATAAGCTGAATCAGTAAATTAGGTTATATGTTCCCTAGAAGATTTTCTCGATGATCACCTATGTCCGGTACCGGTATACTCTATCGTCTCTCCTACTGAATTTTACTTTCTGCAGCAATCTTCTACTGTTTTGTGCTATTTATAGAGTTAAAAATCATTATCATATCAGGGGAAGAATTTAATTTCTTTTTGCTCTTTTTCGTTTCAGAGGCGAGCAAAGGCGCTTAAACCTAGGCTATTAACCAGGGCAAGGCTAATACCTTCGCCCCATCAGGAAAATCATCGGCAAGGATAATGGAGTGACATAAATTTCTTAGCAAAGTCACTCCCAACGTATTTCCACAAATTTTCTATCATTTGCTTATAATGATACTCCTAAACCACTACCCTACCCACCATCCAATTCCTTGACATCTATAGGGGCGTCGGTGAGTCGCTGGCCTCTCGTTAAGTAGATGTCATATCATCATTTCCTTCCCTTTCCTGAGTAACGGAGAAGATGGGCGTGGCCGGCAATGATAGCTTCATGTTTTATCATTTTGGACCCCAATTGGATTTCCATTGAATCCCAAATGGAAATCCATAAGCAATTAGGGTAAGAAAGGTAAAAGATACATGACAACTATCAGTATGCAATCTGAAATACTCGTACAACGCAACACAAATGCGATTATAAGTTTTTTCTTATACATATCATTAAGCGCCTGGTTTGGCAAAAGTATTAGAAATCTTAATGATAAATAACATTAAATTTTTTACGTGGGAGACCTGGATAAGAAACGCGGATAGAAAATATAACTACCCAACACTGCATTCAATCTCCTTTATCAAAGAACAACACGTAAAAAGGAAGAAATGGTTTATGTAGATTGATCCGCTATTTAATGTGTTCATCCATCAATAAATCAATAAACAATGCAAATTTCATTTCATAATCTATAAATTACTTTCATATATTATTGCAAACTAATGTAAAATGATTTCAAATATGTTTATTTAAAGATGGCATAAAATCGAATTTAGCCGTTTTCAGTATTTAAGCCAACATTTTGGCTCTTGACAGGTCTCCCGCTCGATTGGCTGCTGGTTTTTGAAGGTTCGATTGGCGGCACATAATTATCCGTATTTCTCTTATCCAGGCCTCTAGTACTCGACTCTCGCTGCTTCTCATTGCATTTTGGTTACACGCTTCCTATAAATTCTTTAAAATTGCGTTTTTTTGCAAAATTTGCTATATGAAATCAAAACAAACATACTGGTATGTTTTGCCTTTCTCGTATCTAAGTATACGTAAAGGCTATATCTCCTCAAAAACAAACTTTTTATAGAAGCTCAGACCCATAGTGTTATATACCAATCGACTCAGCTCGACGAATTGAGGTGATGTCTGTGTGTGTGTTGCGTGTGTGTGTGTGTGTGTATGTGTGTGTGTGGCACCAAAAGTGCAAAAGTTTAGCTCACTTTTTTCACTACCTCGACCAATTTACTCAGCGGTTGCATTCGACGCAGATTCTGCATTGTTTCCTATTGAAAATTGGCCGATTTGGACTATGGGCTTAGTTATGGCCAAAATACTTTTCCTCTAAAAACCCGAAAAGTCTAGCTCACTTTTAATGCACTTACCCTGAACCGATTTCCTCGCAACAGGTTGCATGAGACGCAGAATCTTGTCTCATTATTTCCTATGAAAATTGGCCGATCGACCGCAACTATTGGTGCAAAGCAGAAAAAGAAAATATATTTTAGTAATATTTTACCAATTTTGATGCAATTCTCAACCTGTTTTCCTGTATTTTGTGTAATGACAGGTCAACAAATTGATAGACTATATGGGTTGCTGCGTTAAATACGTGTTGTAAAATCAAGACTACCGCAACTATAGGAACACCCACGACTATCGGAACTACCCTAATGATCATACTGTGGAATTTGATTAAATCATCCAAAATTTTCAAAGTAGAATGTCTCCCCATTAAAATGAGGAGGCATTTTTGAGAGAAAGGGTGACTTTTTCACGGTGGGAAAAATATCAACATAAATCAGTACCCATTAATGGATAAGTCATCTAACCGTGTAAAGTATGATTGTGTTTACTATATTTGTTTCCGTGTTTCAAAAATGAACTGGTATAATGCCTTTGACATTACGATGTTCTCTATACCTTTGAATTTGTACTTGAGCATCTTTTGAACCCAAGTTACACATATGTTATATGGCTCGAATAAGATATGAATAAAAAAGAGAGTTAGTCTGATCTGAAACAACCGAACAGGTGCCTTTAATAGTTACTCCGGATCTACACCTCGTTGGTCGAATAATCCTTTTTGCTATATATACCTCTTTAAAAGAAATGTTGACATTTTCGTCATTACGGATCATTAAGCAAATTTATGGCATTTGGTTATTGTTTTATAAAGTTGTTCAAATTTTGCGTGGCCAATAAACAAAATCTTTAGGAAGGTCAAAACACACAAATCCTGCAGAATAAATAAGGTTGTCAATCCAAAAATAACTCACCACATAAATGTCATTTTGTCTAGAGGATCTATCTAAAATACCCTAGAACAAAACTACTTAAGTTCTCGATAAAACAGGGGTGATCAAGTCTCCTTGGGATCAAGTCTCCTCACCTTCCCCTACTAACTTTCCCGATGACTGCAAACTATCCCTGGAAATAGTGACTTTAGGGGTTAATACTTTAACAAATACTTTAACATTCATGGAATGCGTTTTCTGTTCTCTAAAGCATCTTTTGAATAAATTGGATTTTAATAATCTAAATCTAATCTAATGGCGGTATCTCATTTTTACATCAATTTATTTGAAAAGTCCCCGTTTTAGAATTTAGGTAAATCGGTGAGATGTCACACCTTTTCAAAATTCGATATTTCTCCAAAACAATACGTTAAATTGAAACTCTTTTTATTGCCTTTCATAGTTTAGGGATCCTACTACATTGTGTAGAAGTCATTTGCAAAACAAATGAATCCGGACTGTACTATTTATATTGTGGTAAGAAAAGTCTATCCGGGTGAGACGCCACACCTCAGGGCGAGACGCCGCACGTGTAAAAACGTTATAAAATGGAGATTACAATTTATTTTTGGCGTTGAATGTACTTTTTGAAAAGCATAATTATTTATATTTGTATTTCTATTAAAAACAAACAAATTTCTTCACATCCGAATTTCTTCACGTCCAAAATATTAGTCATTAATATGGGGCCCTCCTTAGCCGTGCGGTAAGACGCGCGGCTACAAAGCAAGACCATGCTGAGGGGGCTGGGTTCGATTCCGGTGCCGGTCTAGGCAATTTTCGAATTGAAATTTCTCGCTTCCTGGGCATAAAAGTATCTCGTGTTAGCCTCATGATATACGAATGCAAAAATGGTAACTGCTTAGAAACCTCGCAGTTAATAACTGTGGAAGTGCTCAATGAACACTAAGCTGCGAGGCGGCTCTGTCCCAGTGTGGGATGTAATCCAATAGAAGAAGAAGAATATGCATTTATTTTTTGTTTTACCCCCACAATCATACGTATATCGTCAAAAATTGCACATATTGCGTTCTTCTATATCCACGCCGGTTTTCTTTATTGCAATGCTCTTCCATGCCTGCTTCTCCTTCGTGGGTATCTGCTCTTGCAATTCAAATACACCTTCTCATATCAATAACAACCAGAAGAAATGGGGAGCAAATTTATTTGTCTCATACTTGTGATTTTTAAGTATTGAGCACTCATGATAACGATAAAACGACACCGTCATTTACTTTTTTAGCTGATAAGAATGAGCAGTTACTATTTTGTTTTTCTGTTTTCACTACAAAGACACCCTCTAACATACATTTGCGCCAATAAATCAAGTCTGTACTACCAGATCTCTAAAGTGGTATCTATACCAAAGCGGCATCTCACCCGGATTTACCTATAGTTTACTAGAAATCCTAGATCTAAAAATACAGATCCTAAAACAAATCTCCTTTTCTTGATAAGTTTGGTATTGAGTTTTTTTTTGCATATAATTTTGTACAGCACTGAACTGCATAAAATAAGCGACTTTCCATTCGGATTAAGTGATTAAGTTGCCAAAACGCTGCTCCTCTGTCTATTTTTTTGTTTGCATGGCAATATCACTGCAACGATCAGCCATCTAATTGATTTGTAACAAATCTCGCGTATCCATTTTCACCGATCAGCGGTGCAAACTTCCGAAAATGCACCTTTCCTTGTTTTCGTTTGGATACAAATGGATGGAAAAATGGTTCATCCATTCCTCGAAGCAACACATCTGGACTTCCCGTTTCCCATATGTATGCTCTGTTCTTCAATTCGATGTTCACCGTTTTACTATGCAGCGGATGCCTCACTCGTGCGCCAACACCGGCCAGGATCAAGGGATCAGTTGCCCGGACCACACTAAAACTGCACACGCATGTAGCCGGACGATGAAAAATCTCATTCCTCAGATCCACTAAAATGTTGTAGTTTCAAGAAACATGTTTGCTGAAACTCGCCTAACATGAAACAGAAAATAACATAAAGAAGTCCGTTCAGTATTCAATGAATGTTGTCTTCGATACTACAAATATGTGCATAATAAGCTTACCGAATAATTACTGTTTCATGTTATTTCCTCTTTCTGCTCGAAGCTGAGCTACTGTGCACTATCCTAACTATTTCTTCCGAGGTTTGGCTCAACAGTGAGAGATTTCATCGCACAAAAAGGATACGAATTTCGCAGCACAGCATGTGTGCCAGTTCGAGGATTGCATTTCCGTGTTTCTGTCCTTCTGATGGCTCTGTTCATGACTCTCTGTCGTGATTTAGACCTCCTTTTTGTTGTTCTGTGTTGCACCGAGCCAGGTGTAAACATGATACTTCTTTGGTCATTTGCTACCACCACTCGAGTCGATGAACTTGCTGTTTGGCGTGTTTGTGATTCGCCCCTGGGCGATTAGACTCCCTCAAAATATGATACCTTTAATATAATTTACGCATTCTGTGGGTCCATTTGAATTTCTAATCAAGTCACTTATCTTAACTACGCGTTGAACAAACTAATTATTTTCGTCACCAACTCAAATGCAAATTCAATCTGAAATATCGTTTCTCGTACGACCGAACGTATGCAGACGAAGAACCAAATAAAAGTGATAAATGATCGCATAAGTTCGGAACAATTTGTTTTGCATAGAAATTGAAACGCATTCCACTGCCATGGTCCGCAAGAAAACTGACGATGGAAATCGATTCGGGAAACGATCTAATCCTCGGTGTGAAACTTCACAGGCCCTGTTTTACGACGATGTGGCAACGGATCCCTGTCCTTCGGACAAAAGCAGACACATGACACTCTCGTGCTCGAGATGAGCTGCTCGGCGAAGAAAGCAATCCTTCAGGATCTATAACGTTAATCTGCTGTCCGTTAGTGAAAGTGTAGAAATCTTCTTGATGAAAAAGAAGGAGCACGTTCCATAAGATTGCATAAATTGTTCCGTTACAGATTACAGAGGAAGATTGGTAGCAATACGTAACTA